>NC_090231.1:39539475-39839475 GCF_024489055.1 Chanodichthys erythropterus
ATTCGTCAAGTTGTTCGAACTGTTGCCGCAAAAAACATGTAGGATTTGATGAATAGAATTAAAAACAATGAGCACATGGTACCAGAAAGCCCAACAGCACAAATCACAAAAAGTTCAATCATAAATTAAAGGAACAGTACACCCAAAAAATGAAAACTCATTTTTACTTGCCATCAGGTTTTTCCAAACTAAAATATCTTCATTTCTTCTTTCATTTAATACAAAATATTCATTTTTGAAGAATATCCTGTTCACTTTTTCATACTGTATTACGAAGGAAATGGGGACTGGGTCACAGTGTAATGATAAGTATTTCGTCACTTATTGCTTTTGTAAAATGATAATTTAAAATTGAAAGCAGGTGATGGCGATTTAGCGGTAATCAGGGAACTGGCTTTACTGACGAAATGTGCGTGAAAATTACATGCGATATATCGCCCAGCCCTACTTGCAGATTAAAAAAACAAGTGATTTTAAACTGTACAAGTGCAACAAGCAGCGAGGACTCATTTTAGCATATGCGCGCTGTCTGAGAAACTGTTTCGGAGTGAACAAATAAAACACGCACACATAAAGCTGCTGCTCATACAGCATGTGAGTACTGAACTCAAGTTATCTTTGGCAACTTATTGGGCACGAACGCACACCAGTTAATCATGCTTATTGCTGCTTTTTGTGAAAATATAACTGGAATGCTTCACTTTCACTTAATGTGTCAAAATGCACATCTTTGTGAGTATCCTCAAACAGTTGTTTATATCTAAGTGAATGTAAACAAAGCACATGTGTATCAGTATATTAGATGAGTGCATTTGGTCTTAAAATGACAGCAGCCTAATATATACTTGCTGCCGTCTATGCCATTAATTAAACAATTTCATTGTTCTTGACTGAATCGCTTTCGTAACTTGTGAAGACAGTGAAGACTATGCAATGGTTTTGCGTATTTGATTACTTTATACAATTTGTGTAGTAGCCTATTTATATGCCTATCTAATGCTCAAAGTTTTTCAGGTAGGTCTATTTCATTTGTGTCTTTGTTCTATTGAAGTTTTTTGTCCTGTTGCTTGTAATTAATTTCTTTGTTCCTGTTTTATCACTGACTGCTTACTTGTCTTCAGCAAGATTTTATTTTTAAGTTATTTAGTTATAATATTTATTTTTTTTTACTTATGTTAGTTAGGCTAGTAGTCTTTTTGTGAAATTGGAGATGAAATTTATGAAACTTCAGATTTTAGACTATCGTCTCTATCGCAGTTACAATCACGTGAGGTTGCTATGATGCCCGGTCACGAAAGCTTATTATTTGTATGAGTTTTTAAGCATTGCGGTTTAAAAACAAGGGGTTTTAAACCGTTGAAGCGCAGTTAGCAGTGAAAGACAACCCATTTCAGCATTTGCAAGTGCTCTCTGAGAGACGGTTTCTCAGCGCTGTCTGAGAGATGCGCGACATGAAGCCACTGCTCATAGAGCGCGCGAGTGCTTTTTGCCGCCTAGCTGGGCTTGAACGGTTAAATACACACACATATGTGTCAAAGTGACCACGTATTTGCAAGTAAACAGAGCCATTTATGTCTTAAGTGAAGGTACAGTTGAGAAAGACAAGGCTTGAGTATAATGGACCAGTGCAGTCAGTCTTAAAGGGACAGCATCCAAATTTACCTGCTGTCATTAATGCTAATCAAACAACAAAAAAGAGAGAAAATCTCTCACTGCTTTTTTTAATAAGAAAAAAATGTATATTTAATTTACACCGTAAAGTGGTTATATGACCGATTTTGGTCATATAACCCACCCCTAAGCTTAAATTTTGGTAACTACTTTAAGATACTTTTTTGATGCATATGTGCCCTATTGTAAAGAGCAAGCAGGATATTCTTCAGAAATAAACCTCTCCTGTTCAATACAACAAAAGTCATAAAGGTTGCAATGACATGAGGATGAGTGAATAATAACAGAACTGTAATTTTAGGGTGAACTACCCCTATATCCTAGTAAACACGTTCTTTTGCTGCTCTCACAACATTGCAAAACAAAGGAACAAAGTTGATCTATTTGACATGGGATCAATTGGCTGTCCTGCATTGATCAAAGAAATAAACAGTGAACTCAGACAAACGAAGTCAAGACCTAGAAAAGCTCCTTATTTATGGTGCACAGATCCATGTTTGCACTCATGAATCCCATGCAGAGAAGCACAGGTCAGATCTCACGGGCGAGATATTGAGCAGAACTGAACTTTAGCAAAGAAACCTCATTCCCACTGAACGATTCCTGAGAATCGATCCCACTTATCAACAAAAACCATGATCAATGACAACGATTAGTGGCTGGGCTTTCTTGCCAGAAAAACAAACAAAAGCAAGCTACGCTTCAAGAAAATGCATGGTAAATGAAGCAAATGCAAGAGAGAGAGGAAAAAAGAGAGGAAAGACAAACCCAGCAGTATTTAAAAGGTCTAATATAAACAACACCAATTTCCCTTTGAAAGTTTCATTTATAAAGTCCCTTCATGTTTTTTTTCTCCTGTATCATTTGTCCCCTACTGCTAAAGAACAAAGTAGCGACCTTGGAAAGAAATGCAAGCATTTATACTACAGAACTAGGGAAAATATAACCGAAACGCTTTGGCTCGGATAATAAAAACACACAAAAAAATCAGTTTTCCCGAAGATCCACTACAGGCTCATCTGAGCGACGTTCTTTGAGTTCGTCAAAAGGCTTATATAAACTACTCCATCATCACGTCATGTTTGAGGGAACGATTTGTTTTAAAGTGCCTAAACTCTTTTATCCAAACATGTTTTTGACAGAAGACAGCTTTCAGCCGTCATGAGATTATCTATCGGCACCCAGCTGCGTGTTTACAACAAAAAGCTATGATGTGAAAAATAATTTCATCGTCAGGTTTCCTTTGGGACGTGAATAATAAGAAAGTCGGATCATTCTCCGACCACCAGGCACTTCAAAAGCTGCTGGTGTCACATGCCGGATACGAAAAAAAATGTGGCGTCAAGTACGTTGATAGATGGAGGGATGGAAAGACTGCTGACAGCTCTCTCCGTTTCATCCCTTCTGATGCACTATTTCAACCGTGTGTGACAAGAGCGTATGCATGGATGGAATGACGAGGCGAAGGACAAACTAAGAGCCTGTGACATCAAAAAATCAAGCTCCTGCAAGTACAAATACAAGTGCTTCTTCGAAATGGCAACTTGCCAGGACTACTTAAAATTAACTGAATATCTAAACTATAGTAAAAAGTACACTCCAAAAAATGCTAGGATGTTTCAACCCATGTTTGGGACAAATATGGACAAACCCAACCATTGTTTTAAAAAAATGTGGTCCCACTTTATATTAGATCATGTTGCAATGTAGTTGCTGCCTATGGGTGGATCAGATACCATTGGATTTCATCAAAAAAAAAAAATTATTTGTGTTCAGAAGACAAACGAAGGTCTTCTGGGTTTGGGACGACATGAGGGTGAGTCCTTAATGACAGAAAGATTTTTGGGTGAACAAACCCTTTAAATCTACCCATACCACCAAACCTGTCCCTAACCTTACCCATATCCCACCTCAATATCAGCAAAAGTGTTTTGCAATACAATATAAACACAATAAGTACACTGTACTTATTTTTTGATGCAAGTACATAGTAGTTATGGACACGTAATATAAAGTGGGACCAAAAATGTAATTAAAAAATTGACCCAAACTTAAGTTGAAACAACCTAGCATTTGTTGTGAGTGTAGTTAGCTGCTACAAGCTACTAGCACAAGTTTCTAACAAAATTCTCAAATTATATTAAAACCCCCCCCCAAAAAACAGAGCAGTTTTGTGGCCCAAAATTGAGGATCTGAATACATACAAAAAAGTAATTAATAAAACCTAAAAACATTGCATTGAAAACAATGGCAAATGCAGTATTTAAAGGTGCCCTAGAATTAAAAATTGAATTTATCTTGGCATAGTTAAATAACAAGAGTTCAGTACATGGAAATGACATACTGTGAGTTTCAAACTCATTGTTTCCTCCTTCTTATATAAATCTCATTTGTTTAAAAGACCTCTGAAGAACAGGCAAATCTCAACATAACACCGACTGTTACGTAACAGTCGGGGTGTACGCCCCCAATATTTGCATATGCCAGCTCATGTTCAAAGCATTAGACAAGGGCAGGACTTCTGGATGTGCACAGCTGAATCATCAGACTAGGTAAGCAAGCAAGAACAATAGCGAAAAATGGCAGATGGAGCAATAATAACTGACATGATCCATGATATCATGATATTTTTAGTGATATTTGTAAACTGTCTTTCTAAATGTTTCATTAACATGTTGCTAGTACTGATAAATGTGGTTAAAGTTACCATTGTTTCTTACTGTATTCACAGAGATCATGTCGCTATTTTCATTATTAAACACTTGCAGTCTGTATAATTCATAAACACAACTTCATTCTTTATAAATCTCTCCGACAGTGTAGCATTAGCCGGTAGCCACGGATCACAGCCTCAAATTAATTCAGAATCAAATGTAAACATCCAAATAAATACAATACTCACATAATCCGACGCATGCATGCAGTATGCATGACGAACACTTCGTAAAGATCCATTTTGAGGGTTATATTAGCAGTGTAAACTTTGGGGGCGGGGAGCATGAGCATTTAAAGGGGCTGCAACATGAATCGGCGCATTTCTAATTATGCCCCAAAATAGGCAGCTAAAAAAATTAATTTTTTGAGCTGAAACTTCACAGACACATTCAGGGGACACCTTAGACTTATATTACATCTTGTAAAAAAACGTTCAATGGCACCTTTAACTAAATATAGTAGTCAACATTTGAAGTGGATCAAAACCTTCCTCTTAGGACAACTTAGTTCTTAGGACAATTTTGATTAACTTTTTTGATCCACTTCAAATGTTGACTACTGTATATTGTTAACATTATTATAAATATAGCTAAATATTTTGCAAAGTAAAAAAAAAAAAAAAAAATAGAAAAATGACAATTTTATAAACACGTATGAGTGAGGACTCATATGAATCAGCGAATCTGATTTCTGAATGAACCAATTCACTGAATCAAATCAGGTAAGCTGCAAACATACTGGCTTTAACTAACTTTCTTAGCAAGATTCTCTTACTAAACCAGAAGAGCAGCTGAGCTGAAAGAGAAAATATAGAAGACAGTTTATGCCAGGGGTAGGCAAGTTCGGTCCTAGAGAGCCTAGAGTTTAGCTCCAACCCTGAAAAAAACCCTTCAGCTGCCTATAACCTTAGTAATCCTGAAGACCTTGATTAGCTTGTTCAGGTGTGTTTGATTAAGGTTGGAGCTAAACTCAGCAGGACAGCGGCTCTCTAGGACCGAACTTGCCTACCCCTGGATTATGCTAACATTTGTTTTTCATAGTGCCTATTAGGGCTTTTCACACTTGAAATAGTTAACCCTGGGTCATTCTAAACCCCGGGTAAATGGAATCCTTGGTTATCTTTATTCACGTTTCACACAGCTCGTAATATACCCCGGGTTAACAGTTAATCCTGGGTATTTATAAACTGCCGTTTCACATCGCACATTCGTTAACCCTGGGTTAAAGTCCCTATATATTTGCGGTGTCAGTGTTACTGACTGGACAAATGCAGCATGTGACCCGTTTACATAAAGGCTATAACATTGCGTGTCCTCGTATTACACATTGCTAATTGTAATATCAAGTTTAGAATGTAAGAATGAAACGGTCTCCAACTGTTGTTTTCCATCGCCGTTTGGCGTTTTTCCTATCATATGCAGAAACGACCGTTTATATACATTGCGTTTCTGTGTCTACCCAAAGCACGTGATAAGGCACGCACGTGGTTGTCGGTTGCTAAGCATCTAGTCGTAACATTCAAACACTGCATCGTTTCAAACTGTACAAGTTTGGCAAAAATGTGGAGTTAACACCGCAAAAGCAGTGTTATCTCTGCTCCAGAGCAAAAGTAAAAGAGTAAAAAGGTAACCCTGGGTAAAAAGCAGTGCTAACCCCTCATCTAAATTACAAGTGTGAAATGCTTCTTCAACCTGGGTTAAAAGCGGTGTTTAGATCGACGATAACCCGGGGTTAAGCGCAGTGGTAAAGCCCTATTTATAATAGAATACAACAGTGTATTAGCAGTCCGACTCTTTTCAGGATTATAGTTATGTATGAAATTGAGTTTGCGTAGCTGGAAGTGTCTGTTCATATTCTTGTGTAAAGTATTTGCGATATAATGTGATACAAAAACAGCTGAACTACGGTCACATTACAAAAAAATTGTTAAACTAGCAATTTTAGTGTAGCACTTTTAACTTGTATATAGTTGTTCGCTTTCATCATTGAATAATTGTGGCACATGGCTCATGTCGAGAGGCCAAATGACAATACACCAGGCTCGCTGGTCTGAAGGTCAGCGGTGTGAGCGGCTCCACAGGGTCAATGTGACCGCTTTATGGCTTCATCAGGTGCCAACATCCCAAACCCTCGGCCCAAGACTCCCTGGCGCCAATAGAGCTCAGGATGTCAGAGCCGGCAACCGTTTGATTTAATCACATGGGTTTTGATCTACACCTCAACCAAAGCACAGGATCAAAAAGGATTTGAGGTAAAGGATTTACTACATACATGATCAAAACAATACAGGAACTTCTTAAACTACATTTCAAGGAACCAATCGAATGTCAAAATAAAAAATACCACATTATCATCTCTTTTTTTTTGGACATGAACTATGGTAATACTATGGTAGAACTGTTTGAAATACAAATTAAATTACCATTTAAATACAATTTTACACAAATATGGAAATCATTCAATACTCTGGTATATACATAATTTCAAGATATCATCATAAAAATGGTTTTACCATAGTGTAGCCTAATGTCCAAAAACAATGGTAATACCACAGTATTTGTAGAGTGGTAAAGTTAATTATTCTGTATTTGGCACTTTTTCTTTTTTCATCAACAGTAAACAAAACACCATATTAAAGTAGTTCAATTAAAGCTAAATATAAACTCAAATAACCCACAGTTCAAATGCAGGAATGACTTTATGTCTTTCTAACTGAAATGAAAACACATTAAAAGACGAATTCCCTAGAAAAAAAAAAAGAAAAAAAAAAAAGATTTGGTTTAAACAGAGTGCAGTACAAAAAGACCAAGGCTTATGCAAATTATAAACTCCATGCATGCTAACACACTACATAACTAGATTTTGTGTGTGTGTGATACTCGCTGTGCCACAGCTCAAAATAATGAGAGCACGTCACGCATCAAGGGCCTCCAAACAGATATATTAACAAGAGTTATGGAAGTCAGGACTGATGTTTCAATTTTAAATCTATCAATCTCGCAGTGTGTCACAGTAAGAACGTCTGTGACGGCCACGTGCTGCAAGCTGGCTACGATCTGAGGCTTTTTGTCAAAAACAAATCATACATTTGTCTGGAAAAGCATGATTTGTTTTTGACTGAAAACATACTTTTGCAATAGCTACTGACAGATGGTTAATTAATATACTAGTAATTAGCATACAGCCATCTATAAATCAAAATTTACGCGAAGGTTTACGAAAACATAAAATGTAATAGTTATTACCAATCTGTGAATGTGAATGCAAAACGTTGGCAAAATCTTTAATAATTTCTATAGATAGAATAAATAAATAAGGCTAAAAATGGTGATATTCAGAATCTTCAGTTATTTCTTCATCTGTA
Source organism: Chanodichthys erythropterus (assembly GCF_024489055.1). Lineage (NCBI taxonomy): Eukaryota > Metazoa > Chordata > Actinopteri > Cypriniformes > Xenocyprididae > Chanodichthys > Chanodichthys erythropterus. The sequence continues at coordinate 39,547,226 of NC_090231.1, forward strand.
TTCTACATCATTTTCTCAGAGGATTATTCTTACACATAGAATCATGTTGAATTTAACCCTACATAAATAAGCATAATTAGTTGCTAATGAAGTACCCATTGCTCTCCTATGAATCTGTAATTAGAATGTCATGTTGAAAATACAAAATAATTCTCACAGTCTACATCAGATAAAAAAAAAGAAAAAAGATCACACCGGTTATAATCAACAGAACCGTCTTTCCTACCACTATTGTCCTAGTCAGTCTGAAAAAAATAAATAATAATTTTTAGAAATATAAATATATTTTTCTATTATGAATTTTATGTATGTATTTTTGGTTTATAATCATGTATATACTTTTAAACTAATCATGTATATATTTTATAAACATTATCACTTTGTGCAAAATATTTAATTACATAACCCATTCAAAGTCATTAGAATCATTTTCAATGGACTGTTCCTTCGTTTTACTGTTGCTGATTGGTCTGTTTTAGTAAACAGCCTCAAACTGATGCAAAATTGTATACTTCTAGTGTAAAAGATTCTGGATTACCAATATTTGATCAATCAATCAAAAATCAATCTCTTACGCTCACCAAGGCTGCATTTATTTGCTGTAAAACAGTAATGTTGTCAAAAGTCATTACCATTTAAAATAGTAATGCACCGATCATGATTTTTCATGGACGATTCTGATTCAGATTTCTTTACAATTACTTTACAAATTGGCTGATTTTGACGCCGGTTGCCTATTTTTTTTCTCTGTTTAAGCAAATGTATTTGTTGTTTATTTGCTCTATAACAGGCATACTGGCCTTAAACAAAAAATATCTGCAGCCATTTAAAATTAGGGGCTACCACTTTTAATCACGGTCCAAACAAAGATGCTGCACATTGTTGTTTCTTAATTAGATTAATTTGAAGCAAAAATGGTAACACTTTACAATAATGTTCATTGGTGTGTTCAAGGTGCCCTAGAATCAAAAATTTTATTTACCTCAGCATAGTTGAATAACAAGAGTTCAGTACATGGAAAAGACATATGTTGAGTTTTAAACTCCATTGCTTCCTCCTTCTTATATAAATCTCATTTGTTTAAAAGACCTCCGGAAAACAGGGAAATCTCAACATAACACTGACTGTTACGTAACAGTCGGGATCATTAATATGTGTGACCCCAATATTTGCATATGCCAGCCCATGTTTAAGGCATTACACAAGGCAGTATTAACTTCTGGATCTGTGCACAGCTGAATCAACAGACTAGGTAAGCAAGCAAGAACAATAGCGAAAAATGGCAGATGGAGCGATAATAACTGACATGATCCATGATTACATGATATTTTTAGTGATATTTGTAAATTGTCTTTCTAAATGTTTCGTTAGCATGTTGCTAATGTACTGTTAAATGTGGTTAAAGTTACCATCGTTTATTACTGTATTCACAGAGACTAGAGAGCTATCGCTATTTTCATTTTTAAACATGTGCAGTCTGTATAATTCACAACTTCATTCTTTATAAATCTCTCCAACAGTGTAGCATTAGCCCGTTAGCCACAGAGCATATAGCTTCAAACTCATTCAGAATCAAATGTAAACGTTCAAATAAATACTATACTAACAGGAATCGATGCATGCATGCAGCATGAATGACGAACATCTTGCAAAGATCCATTTGAGGGTTATATTAGCTGTGTGAACTTTGTTTATGCACTGTATAACTGCACTTATAGTCGAGAGCTCGGGAGGGCAGGGAGCGAGAGATTTAAAGGGGCCGCAGCCTGAATCGGTGCATAGTTAATGATGCCCCAAAATAGGCAGTTAAAAAAATTCATAAAAAAAAAAAAATCTATGGGGTATTTTGAGCTGAAACTTCACAGACACATTCAGGGGACACCTTAGACTTATATTACATCTTTTGAAAAGACATTCTACGGCACCTTTAAACATTAGACAATGTATTAACTAACATGAATTAACCATGAGAAATACATTTGTTACTGTATTTACTAATATTCGTTAACTTTAGTTAATGAAAATACAGTTGTTCATTGTTTGTTCATGTTGGTTCACAGTGCATTAACTAATGTTAACGAGATTTTAATAATGTATTAGTAAATGTTGAAATTAATATTAACAAAGATTAATAAATGCTGTAGAAGTGCAGTTCATTATTAGTTCATGTTAACTAATATAGTTAACTAATGTTAACTAATGAACCATATTGTAAAGTGTTACCGCAAAAACAGTATGGTCTGACTTTAGATTTGTGAAATTATGCTACATAAGACACACCTGCACAAACAAAAACAGCAGACGGACTGAATAAAATGCTAATTCACTCTCTGACAGTAGGTGGCGCTTATGGAACAGCAGCAGTTTCTTTGGGTACTGCTATTTCTCTTCCAATATTTCGAGCATTGTGAAAAGTGAACTTGTGCCTGGTAGTATTTTTTCTGCCACCTCTTCTCTTTGCATCTGTCTTTAACGTGTCACGTCTCTGGCCTGTGTTAAAGTCCTGTTACAGACTTTGTAATATTTCCACACAGAAGACATTTTGGGAAATGACTGCAATGCAGTTTGTGTGCAAGTCCGGAATAGAGATAATAAAAGCCGAATTATGGCAGGTCGACGGGTGCATCTCTAATTTAAAATAACGTTTTTTATTTTAATATATTTTGAAATGTAATTTATTCCTGTGATGACAAAGCTAAGTTTCCAGCAGACATTTCTGCCGTCTTGAGTGTCACATGATCTTTCAGAAATCATTCTAATATGTTGATTTGCTCAATAAACATTTCTTATTATTATCAATATTGAAAACAGCTTAAGAAAACAGCTTAATATATTTTGGTGGAAACTATTATGACTTTTTTCCAGGATACTTTGATGAATAGAAGGTTCGAAAAACAGCATTTATTTGAAATGGCAATCTTCAATGTACAAGTCTTTACTGTTACTTTAGATCAATTTAATGAGTCCTTGCTGAATAAAAGTATTCGTTTATTTTTGAAACATTTCTTACTGACACCAAACTTCTGAATGAGTATAAAATGACTATTTTTGACAAAACAAAACCAGCATAAACACCTCATAAAATAACTTATAGTTCCCAGAATTCTTCACTAAACAGAAAAAAAAATCCAGTAATGATGCACACAGCTCACTGAACACTTTCTGTTATGCTGACAGATGCTGAAAGGAGAAACTCAGCTTCTTCTGACCATTAGCTTCAGTCACTAAAACCTGTCACCACCACTTCACACGTCGCTAAACCCTGCGTGTGTGAGGGTCGGATGTGATGCAAGGGGGTTAAACGGTGGTTAATCGCAGCTCTTTACCTAACCAGTCGTTAAACTTCTTGACCTCTGAGGGCAGGCCCAGCTCGGTGAAGTCCCCTGTGTGCAGGAGAACGTCCCCGTAAGGCATCTGGATGCCATCTGTCCGTGAGTGTGTGTCTGACACGCACACAAAACGCGTGTGGCCACCCGGCTTGGGAGTGTCGTACGAGATGGGGTCCACCCTGAGAGTGAGAATGAGCGATAAAGAGACAGATGGAGGGAGAGAAAGAGAAGGAGGTTATTCTATGAGCATAAAAATCAGCAGAAATAACTCTACACAACTGCTAGCCGGCTAGTTATAGAAAGAGCATGAGCTGAGCGACATGCTTAAAATCATTGCAGTTAAAATAACAGACAGAACAAATAAAAAAATGTAGTGACTGAAGATATGGACCAAGCTCAGTCCCTCTATTTAGTGACAAAAGAGTTATTTGTGACTTTTACAGAAGATAATTATATCTTATTTAAGTGACAAATATGAAGTACAAATGTTATGTGATAAGTTATGTGATAAACTCTAGACATGGTGTATAACCCTCAAACACAACCCTCAGACATTTAAATTGAATCAGAATGGTTACATTTCTTAAAACTTATATAAATAAAACAAATTACACTGCTATACTTTATAATCTCAGTTCAGGTCCACTAATTTGATTGGAAGAGCAACGTTCAAAGAGTGCTGGATTTTTTTGAAGTGATTATGTTTGATTATGTAATGCTCTCGCCACAATCATTAAGAGCAAGCGAGGGAGAAACCCGAAGTAGAGCTGGAGCAGAAAGCTTACAGAGTGCTTTGAGCTGGCGGGGAAAAATCATCCTTGCTTCTTTTGGAAAACATTTAATTTAATTTAATTTAATTTATTTATTTATTTTTTTTTACAATTTTGTCTTAAATAGTAGGGCTGATCAATTATGGCAAAAATCATCATGATGATATTGGTCAATATCTAGAAAAAGATCATTTAAAGGGATAGTTCACCCAAAAATGAAAATTCTGTCATCATTTACTCAACCTCAAGTTGTTCCAAACCTGTAAAAATGACACAAAGGAAGATATTTTGAAGAATGTGGGAAATTGAACATTTTTGTTGGCACCGTTGACTTCCATAGTATTTTTTTTTCCTACTATGGAAGTCAATGGTGCCCCAACAAAGAAATTTATACAGGTTTGGAACAATTCAAGGGTGAGTAAATGATGACAGAATTTTCATTTTTGGGTGAACTATCCCTTTAACATGATTACTCATTGACTTAGGAAACATCAGGCATACACAGTACACACATTAAAAAATAATATTAAAATAAATAAATCATTTATAGCTTTATAATATCTTTTCTAATCGTTGGAAGCCAAAATCATAGTTGAAAATAAAATTTGATTCATGGCCCTGCCCCAGACAGACTGCAAAAAACCATGTTGTTTCAGAAACATTGTCTTATTTGTATTCAGAGCTTTTGTAGTAAAATTGAAAACTAGAGCAGAATCTTTTGTCGCAAAAGCTCTGAAAATGGAAGCCGCCTTCAGAAATTCTCACATTTGATGTCTATTTAAGAGAATCATTCCCCTCTTGTCTGAACATCCTTTTATTTATTTTCCCAAAGATAGTTTTGGGGGAAGAGGGGGGCAGATGGGGATGGAGGAAATTCTCCTCTATAACTCAAAAGTAATGGGGAAAAAAAAGGATCTTGGCTGTAATTGAAGTCAGAAACGTGCAATAAGCCACACTTGTTCTCCCCACTATTATTTCATTACTAAAAGGGTTGTCAGTCGACAAAAAGCCCTCGGCTCTCTAATTAACACTTACATCTCCTGTCCGACTAAAAATATAAAGGACCTTAGGAAGGGAGGTGGGCACAAGGCGCACAACACACACACACACACACACACACACACACACACACACACACACACACACACACACACACACACACACACACTTCCATTAAGGAAAACAAGTACGTTAAGCAGTTGTACATAAAAGAGAATCTACTCAAATGAAAGAAAAGAAAATAGCGCAGGATGGGAATTGGCACGTCATCAAAAAAAGGAAGGAACAGACAAAAAAATATGCACAGACATATATGTGTGTGTGTGTGTGTGTGTGTGTGTGTGTGTGTGTGTGTATTATCTTATATTATATATATATATATATATATATATATATATATAGATAGAAAGAAAGAGAGAGCCACTCATTTTCCACTGTCAGTGGCTTGTGCATATGTCTGAATTGTGATTACATTTATATGACTGAGTCATATCTGAAATGAACCACCTGCACAGAAAATCATGACACTTTAAAAAGGAGGGAGAGAAACAGGTGGACAGAAAATAATACTTGTTATTGATCACAATGCAGTAAATAAAAGCAAGACACACGCGCGCACACACACGCACACACACGCACACACGTATTGATTAAATGTGGTCTGTGGTGGTCAGGCCAGCAACGGAGATATAAAAGACTCGACAGATCTAGTTATGGAAGCGGCTGGCGTGCTGAACTCTGTGGCCCACACACACACACACACACATACACACACACACACACAGGGTCATATGAATCTATTAGAGTCAACAAGGCTTTTCCAAATGGAAGCAGAGCCATGTATCTGCTGGTTCACTGTCACCTGAACACGCGACTCAGGATCTGTTTCCTAAGAAAATCAACATTTTAATGGCAAAAAAAAAAAAAAGACATTTACTTTCTTAATACACAATTGAAGCACATATTAAAATGTTTTACTTGGAAATCAAACCCTTGACTTTGGTGCTGAAAGCATGAAACCAGTAGAACTGTATCACTGACTGATAAAAACGAATGTAGTCGGGTTGATTTACTGATTTAAGACGAAATTTTGACTTATTTAGATGTTTTTTTAGGTTACCTAACAAAATATTTGTTCAAGGTGCTTAGCTTTCTAAAATGAAAACCAAAATCACCACAGCCACAGTAATATAGTCATGACCGGACAGAGCCTTTTGAATATTTGCTCATTGTTTTAAATATTCACTCAGTCCTTTAAATATTCATTAGGCGAGGGGAGAAAAGAAAGGATTATTCGGACCAGGGGCTTACTGTGCCGCTGAAATTGCATTAGAGCTAAACTGCAATGTGTGTGCGTGTGAGAGAAAGAGAGAAAATATAGGAGTGTTTGACAATGAAAAAGGCAAGATAGATCTTGAAGAAAAAAACGAAGTGAATAAAATCACTGTCGTTCAAATCCACAGAAAAAGTACAGTAAAAACAACAGAAGCACAGAATTCCTTATGCTACAAAAAGACCTTTATAACACACACACACACACACACACACACACACACACACACACACACACACACGCATTTAGACTCTGGATGCACTGCGTCTCTTTTATTGGATACATGTGTCATATTGCAGAGGAAAGCGTTTTGATTTCTGTTCAAAGATACTCAATTTGACAGAGCTCACTTGATTCTTTAACCTTCAGGAACAACAAACGATTGAACTGTATCAAAGCTTCAAAGACAGCCACAGTTCATCTATTTCAGAGAGCCGAACATGAGCGTGCTATTTGTGGATCTCTCTTCCTTCCTTTGACTTTTCTTACAAAAAATAACCTAAAATTTGCAAATAGCAGCTACAATTGTTTGTCAGGTCAAGATTGAAGTAAGGAACAAGTAGCTGGTTTCTATTTTGACTTTTTCCCTCTATAGCACGGTTAACATCGTGCCCTCATTCCTCATTTGATACAATAAAGTGACAAGTGATAAAAGATATCCAATAAAAGCTGCTATGTAATACGCAGGGGCCGTTTTTTAACTAAAAACAGAAAACATTTTAATGCGTTTTGGCCGTTCATTCATACGACGACAGTGTTTTGGGTGCCTAAAAATGCAAACTGGTTTCAAAGTACAACTTTCTGAAAACAATAACGGTATACGTGTTCAGTCTATAGTCCTTCAGTGTTTCTTTACAAAGTGACATCGCCAACTACTGGTCTGGCAGGATCATTTTTTTTTTTTTTTACAGATCTGTGTGAATAGGGATCGTTTTAAGAATGTTGTTGTCTGTACATGAAAAATGCGAAGGGAAAAACTTTTTTCTATTTTTAGAATATTGTTGTCGTGTAAACGTACCCTCAATTTTTGTGTCAATAACAGTCACAATCAAACAAAAAATAATTGACATGTCATTTTGTTGGGTTTCTATTTCTCCATGTTGTTCTGGGTAGCCTCACCCACTACACAATTCCATTGGTCCAAAATCCTGCTCCACATAACAGTATATATTAAACATCAAATATGTTCTGATTGGCTGTGTTGCATCACATGGCATTTTCACTTTCTTAGTGTGAAATGAGAAATGACATGAAAAGTCACTTGGTTGAAAGTCACCTTGCCCTCCAAAAACTTTTCTAGATTATTTCTAATGGCCTATAAGTGAATATTATTATTTCCATCTACATTCGACAGACAGGAACTATTAGTCAAGGTGCTTTACTGCACAGAGACACCTGCTGTCCAATGAGAGGAAGGAATAATTATGTTAGACCCTCCGCCCCCCCCCCAGCACTCATTATGACATAATGATTGTCCGGTCAATAGGCGGTTAATTTAGAGCCTGACCTCTGGTCTACGGGTTTAAACGCAGTGCTCTGCCTGCTAATTAACATCAGATGCCCATTATTCGGTTTATTATGTTAGCCTAAAACATTCATTTTACTAATATTACCCTTTCCTTATGTAAATGAAACCTTCATTAAATTACAAAAATATATAAAGTCAAACATAGTAGATCAATATATCTAGGCAAATGAGATGGTACTTTGACATCGATTTTTGAGATCAGAATCAGCCTGATCCAAAACATCTCATCAATGAATGGATAAATGTACATTGCCTGTTTTAAAATATTTTAAAACACATTATAGTGAATTTACATATCAAGCAAATTTACACTAAAAATGCTGACATTGTTTACTCAAAATTCACTAAAAATATCTTATTTTAATATTTTAAATAATACATAAATAATAATTTAAAAAAGGAAAATAATGCACTAATGTCTAATGTCCTTAATTTGATTGATATAATCAATAAATAATACATATTATAACCTCACAATATTATAATCGCCAATATTACAATTTGATACAGTTTTGTCTGCTTTGAAATAAACCAAGAATAGACTAATAATAATAAAAAAAATATTAAAATTTTATTAATAAAGAAGTCCAGACATCAGGTTGATGCATAAATATTGGCTAATACGGCCAATATCAATAGGGTTGAGAGATTGTACATCACAAATATGACAGACAGACAGATATTATAATATAGAAAGACAGACTAATGTTATAATATAGTTGACAGACAGATGGACAGATAGAAAGACAGTCAGATATAATAATATATAAAGCCAGACGGACAGACAGACAGATATTATAATATAGAAAGACAGACTAATGTTATAATATAGTTGACAGACAGATGGACAGATAGAAAGACAGTCAGATATAATAATATATAAAGCCAGACGGACAGACAGACAGATATTATAATATAGAAAGCTAGACAGACGGACAGACAGATATTATAATATATAAAGCCAGACAGACAGATATTATAATATAGATAGAGACATATTATAATATATAAAGCCAGATGGACAGACAGACAGACAGATATTATAATATATAAAGCTAGACAGACAGACAGACAGATATTATAATATATAAAGCCAGACAGACAGATATTATAATATAGAAAGGCAGACAGACAGATATTATAATATAGAAAGGCAGACAGATATTATAATTTAGAAAGACAGACGGAGAGACAGACAGATGTTATAATACAGACAGACATATAGATAAATAGATGGAATCTTATGTCTGTCAAATCTGCTAAAAACATTTTTTTTTTTTACAGCCAATAAAAGACGAGGTGCAATTTCTTAATAGAAGGATAAATCAGGGCTCTGCGCAGACTACAAGAAAATATTTTGCATTTCTCTCCTGCCATGGAAAGATTCCTTCTTTAATGTAGGAATTTGGTGAGCGAGTGACTGAGAGAGTGAGTTGGAGTGAGAGATTGAAGCCTCTGTGTACAGTATGAATATTTCAGAGGGCCGTGTTTTGTAGATGTGGGGCACAGGGCTGTGAAAAGAGTGCCCTGCAGTCAAGCCTTTGATGCGGATAGCACCACCACTGCACTGATCTGTGGCAGGAAATGGACTTTTCAGGCTTATCTGCCTCACTCAGGGCCACGTGTGTGTGTGTATGTGTGAGTAAGACAAGCAGGGCAGGAAGCTCGGTGAACCAGGGCCAAAGAATAAAAATTATAATGATAATCATCAAGAGGAGCCAAATATTTACTGGCTTTTCCGCTCGTGTGGCTCGGCTTGTACTGCTATTGGTGAAGAAACATCAAACTGTACGTGCAGTCCACCACCTTCACTCATACATAGCAATGCAATCCATTTCAGACAGAGAGACACAGCGTTTCTATCTTATCTTGTGCTTCTCAGCTGTCGGCGCTAATTCAATAAACTTCAGAGTAACACAGTGCACAAAAATGAGGAAGAGAGAGAAAGAGAAGCTGGAAAAACAGGATGGAGGATGAGGATAAATGAGGAAACACTTCATGAACAAACATTTCAATTAGATGACAATTTGCAGCCCTTTCAGAAACCACTGTGTTTTTCCACAGGTTGTGTTCTTGTTCAATTCTGCTGAATTTTAAGGCTAAAACCTATAAAACTAAATAGTTTCATTTCATATTCCTTCAAACCTCTACCCTATAAAACACGTTTTTTTTTTTTTTTTTTCCTGTCTGATACCATCTTCAGCCCTTTATTTAAAAAAAAAAGTAGTGCATTCAGATTCACAACTGACAAGGATTTAAAAAAAAGTGCAAAATACAAATGATGTTATGAGGCATGACAAAGTGTGGATAAAACCCCCCCCCCAAAAAAACTACTGCACAGATTTCCATTATTGCTTCTATAAAAAAGTGGCAATAGCATAATGCATGATAAAATTTACTACTAATATTATTCAAATGTTATTTAATTAAACTTATATATATATATAATGATTATTATTAACAACAGTACCGTTCAAAGGTTTGGGGTGAGTACGATTAAAACAAGGCTGCATTAAATCAAAATACATTTAATGTTACAAAGGATTTCTATTCCAAATGTTATTCTTATGAACTTTTTTTCCATCACGGTTTCCACAAAAATATTTTTATAAGCAGCACAACTCTTTTCAACATTAATGTTTCCTGAGCATCAAATCAGCATATTAGAATGATTTCTGAAGGATCATGTGACACTGAAGACTGAAGTAATGATGCTGAAAATTCAGCTTTGATCACAGGAATAAATTACATTGTTAAATATATTAAAATAGAAAACACTTATTTTAAATTATAATAATATTTCACAATATTACTGTTCTTAGTTTGATCAAATAAATGATGGCTTAGTGAGCCTTTTCAAAACCATAATCTGCAAACTTTTGAACGCACATCAAATCACTGTAAAAAGTGAAAATGTTAAACAGCCTTTTCTACATAATGTTGGCACAATCTAATGCAGTCCAATTGATTGAGTCATATTAAATATTTCTGACTTGAATAAAACTAGATTTTAAGAGCTGAAACAGTTAATCATAAACTGGCTGTTATAAAACAAATACCTTCAATCTTATAGAAACCAACTGAAGGAAAAGTTACCAAGCATAAAATGCAGTCCACCGTGACATCTAAAGCAAATATGAGGCCAGTCTAATCTTAACGAATCACTAGCAAGTCAAGAGTTGTTTATCTGAGACAGGAGCGGGAAATTTTAGCTCAACGCTTTAGCAAAAATAAACGGGAGCAGGATCTTCCCGTCTCTGTACCGGCCCAGTGCTGTTGTCTGGAAGGGAAGTGCATGGTTGCCTGTGCTGAAATTACCAAAAAAAAAAAAACCCTTTAAACGTACAGGTCCCAGACCTGCCGAATGTCAATTGTCACTTGACCTCCATGACCTTGTGCAGTGGCTGCCTCAGCGGACAGAAGCTGTGAGTTTAATCAAGGGTTCTCTCATTTCAAGGGCCTCGAGAAGTCCTGTGTGACCCTCCCACACACACACACAAGCTAAACTAGATCCCCCTGACAGAAAGAGTTCAGGCCTTTTCAGAGAAACCGACGGAATGAGAGAGAGAGCTCTAATTTAATTCTGCAGGACATCTGCATTATGAAAGCCGACCAGAGTGCTTACTGCAATTACAGTCCACGCAAAGCCCCGCTAGTTCCAATATTTTCAATCCCGTGCACTTCCATTACACGCTCGGTGCACGGATGCGCACATACTGCACTCGATTCCTGTCGTTTGTCACTCATATGCTTCAGAAAGAGAATGTAAACGTCCCTAACATAAATCTATAAAGACATGTGCGGTAAAAACTGCTCGCACGCTGCATGTCGATGCATACGAACGCCTAGTCACCATATCCTCTTTTTCAGCATGTCTTTCATCAACGAGAAAAAAAGCAAAGATTTTCTCAAATGAAAAGAGAAACAGACATCATAAAGCAACAATATTCTTCTTTTTCCTGTCCAACAGCAAGATAAATAGATGATGTAATTCAAACAACACTGAATTCAAAGCGGATAAAAAAAAGTCTCAGTTTATGGGCTAGAAAAGCGTGCTCGATATGAAGCCCTTCTTCCCCGTGGCTGGGATGAAATGAATGTCGAGTTGAAATTCTTAAACGCTTTGCACTTTTATGAACATTTTAATTATTCAAAGGTTGAGAAATTAAAAGGGCTAAAGGAAACCGATCAGCAGCACAATGAAAAAAGAGAGGGGGGAAAAAGAGAGGGATAATTTGTCTAGTCTTGCTGACAAAGAAGTATATAAAATATCTGCACAACATTTCCTATAGAATTCCTACAGAATAATTAAAATAGAATTTATTTAAATAAAAAAATCTTTAACTGCACATTGCCATATAAACAATCTAGTTAGTAATAACAGTGATTTAATTCACAAACATTAAAGGGATCGTTCACCCAAAAATGATTTTTCATTCTCAATTTGTTCCAAACCTGTATGAGTTTCTTCTGCTGAACACACAAAAGAAGATATTTTGAAGAATGTCATAAACCCTTGATGGACCCCATTGACTTCCATAGTGTTTTTTTCCATGCTATGGAAGTCAGTGGGGTCCATCAACTGTTTGGTTAACAATATTCTTCAAAATATCTTTGTTTGTGCTCAGCAGAAGAAAGAAATTTATACAGGTTTGGAACAACTTGAGGGTGAGTAAATGATGACACAATTTCCATTTTTGGATGAACTATCTCTTTAAGTACACTAGATTTGCACTGAGACATTTATGGTTCCATTTATTCCAAACAGCAACTCTTTTTGAACGATTTATTAAAAGAAACAGTGCAGAAGTCATTTGCTTGTGAATCACAATACACTGACTGGTTACATTATACTTTTTTTTTTTTTTTTTTCACTAAAAAGAATCAGCTCATATGAGTCGTTTGCTTGTGAATCAGATGCTGTATGAAAAAAAAAAGAAAAAAAAAAACATGTTTTCCTTGAAATTTTATCTTATATCACATTTAATTCAAACTGCAAATTCACATTCAGAGCTCAGGTAAACTCAATATCCCATTGATGAATTCATCAAAAACAGGACTATTGTATTTTTAAAATATTCTCTTTGTTATTTCATATTCAATCTACTCTGTATTGAACAGCCAAGTATTTTTAGGCTGGCACCGGTTCAGGCCTGAACATGTGCACATTAAAGAGCAGGGCAACCGAGCCAAAGATCAATTACACTCCTATTAAAGAGGGCTGGAGAAATAAAGGCACAGGAGCTGCCGGCTTGTGCTCGGTTATTTCTGTTAGATCAGGTTAAACAGAAAAAAAAGCTACAACCAATTTCAGGTGGAAGGTGGATGTGGGGAGGAGGGGTAATGAGGGAGCAGGTGAACAACCGATTTCAATCACAAACCAGAGAGGAAGAGAACATGAAAGAGGGAACAAATAAAGAAAAATGAAGGGAGGACAATAAACACAAATATATAACTAGATTTACATTTTCAGATGCTTACAAGGCAGCAAAAGAATAGTCAAAGCTTTAGGAGGTAAGTTTAGGATTTAATATTTGGTTCTGCGTAAATGTTGCATCAGAAATTTGTAAATTGCGTATAAATACATAACACAATGTTAACTTTTTAGTGGAAAGGTGAAATAGATGTTAGAAAGAAAAAAATGCAATATGCAAATAAACTCAAGAAAAAAAGACCAATCACAATGCAATATGCAAATAATGCAAGACATAAGATCAAATCACAATTTAATATTTTACATTTTGAATGCTGACATTGTATTAAAGTTTTTCAAATCTTCAATTTCTTAAGTATAAAGTTTCTTAAAAAAACAAAATAATTATCTACACAAAAATTGAATATTATTTTGATAAGCAATTCAATCTAAACTAATAGTAGATTTTCTGTGGATGAGAAGAAGATGAGTTTTAATCTATTGCTGCCTTTTAAAAAATACATTTAAAACGTTTCCTTTTCTTTCCTTTCAATTCAGTCACCCGAATACACAAAAGCTCCACTAGTTGACGTGACAAGATTAGCACCAGGGCATATGCTTTCTGTTGCTATGAATTTGCTCCACATGAACAAGAGCAAAAAAAACAAAAAACAAAAAAACAAACAGGCGCATAGAAGAACGAGGAGGGAAGCAAAACAGACAAATGTGCTGGGAATGCTGCAGGCCGGAATGCTGCACAGAGGAAAAACGTCTCTTCCGAAGTTCCCCTCTGAGTCCTGAGGTCACATTGGCGAGCCTTAACGAGGGTAATTGCTGTCGATGCACAGGGGCCATGTACAAAACTGGGTCACGGCCGCGATCATCTGAACACACTCCGTCTAATGTGTAATGTCTCAGAATTCCCTGCTAAACACAAGGGCTGCATGAATGAAGTCAATGTGAAATCAAAACTGAAAATATTCTTAAAATATGTTTTGGGTCTGACTCATCTATACACATTATGACTCTGTACATTCTAAAAAATGCTGGGTTAAAAATAACCCAAGCTGGATTAAAACTGGACAAACCCAGCAATAAAATATTTGACCCAACCTACTGGGTAGTTTTATTTAACTCAGCTATTGTTTAAAAAAATTACTATATTGCTTGCCTAAAATGAACCCAAAATAGGTTGGAAAATTAACATTTATTAATATGTTTTATAAATGAACATTTATTCATAAGTTTAATAAATAATAAATAAATGATAAACATTTATTGATTTGCTTATTAATTAATGTTCACCTTTTGATTATTAGTGTTGCTTCTAGTAATTATGTGCCTGATTTTTAATTTTTTTTTAAGCCTGCCATATAGTTATTTGTAATCAACAGTTGAGTTAAATAAAACTACCCAGCAGGTTGGTCAAAACATCCCAATCGTTGGGTTTGTCCATATTTAAAATATTCAAATCAAATCAGTGATTCAGAGAGCCAAAGTCACGCGATTTCAGCAGTTTAGCTGTTTGATAGGAGATCGGAATTACTGATTTGATTCGTAAAGCTCCGAAGCAGTGTTTTGAAATTGGCCCGTCACTATATTACTGAAAAGTTATTTTGTTTTTTTTTGGTGAACAAAATGTATTCTTGTCGCTTTATAATCTTAAGGTAGAACTACTGAATTCACACGAACTGTTTTAAATATGTTTTTATTACCTTTCTGGATCTTGAGAGAGGAAATACCATTGCTGTGAATGCAGGCCTTACTGAGCCATCGGATTTAATCAAAATATCTTCATTTGTGTTCTGAAGATTAACGAAGGTCTTACAGGTGTGGAACGACATGAGGGAAAGTAAAATGACAGAATTTTCATTTTTGGGTGAACTAACCAAGGGTAACATTTATATTATAAATTAACATTATAAAGCGCCGAGAATATTTTGGTGCGCCAAAAAAAACAAAATAACGACTTAGTGATGGCCGATTTCACAACACTGCTTCAGGAAGCATCGGAGCGTTATGAATCAGCGTGTCGAATCGTGAGTCAGATCGCGTGTCAGCTGAAATCACGTAAATTTGGCGCTCCGAACAGGAGATTCAATACACTGATTCATTTATGCTCCAATGCTTCCTGAAGCAGTGTTTTGAAATCAGCCATAAGTCGTTATTTTGTTTTAATTTTCATTTCATGCTAACATTAAGGGCCAGATCAGGTTGAAGAATCTCTTTAAAGTAAAGTAAGTCATGGTGCATGCTGACCAGAAACTGAAAACATGAAGAGAAAGGCCTTTTCTAATCATCCCCCGTTTCTTCAAGCGAATGTGCAGTTGTGTGTGTTTATGTTCAGCAACGCAAGCCTCTGGTAAACACGATCATTATCTCCCCAATCTAAACAAGCCTTTGCTCTCCCAGAACACACTGCTCTATAAGCAAGGAGGTGATTAAGGAGAGAGCAGTGGACGAGAGGACTGCTACTAGAGAGGAATCACAGGCATTGGGACATTAAACTACGGGTGATGCAAACTTTAAATAATGATGCCACCTTTTTAATCTTAATCAAGTTACAGCTCAAAAACACTTGCTGAATTTAAATGGCTCGGTTTATAATTTAACAATGGATCATGCAAAATTATCATCCCATTGCACAGACAATGAGAACTGGCGTAATGTAAAAGCTTTGTAATAACACCATATTCAATTGTCTAGAAGAATTTAGCCAAAACCGAGACGATGGCACACCGCTACCTAGAGGTGTGCGATATATATCGTCTACGGTAATAACATAATTACCACTTTAATGATGTGCAATCTGACATTATCGAGTATGTCCTTCACTTTACAAAAACACACCTAGAGAGAGTCTATTAAAATGCCTTTAGAATGCCACCAGTTTTCAAGATAAGTGGGAAAAATACCTCTGTATGTCTTTTATATTTATATCATTTAATACAGTTAATCAATATCACACAAAGACTAGTGCTGTTTTTTCTTCAAATATCAGCATGATTACAAATGTAATATTGATTTTATACAACAGTTCAGTAAACAAGAAGTTTATATTAAGTGCCATACATTTTAGACACAATATTGCCTGTTTTTGGTCTATTTCGCAAAAGAAAATACCTTATTGTTCCGAATATAAGACGACCGTGATTATAAGACCTCCCCTCCTTTTTCAAGATGTACCCTCTGTAGACCAAATCTTGTATTTTATAAAGAAAATGCTTTTAATTGAAAATAATTTTCATATTACATATTTTGCATATTTTAATATTTGTATTGAAAGTATGGTAGATACTGGTAGAAATGTACCACATTTAAAAATAAACACTTTTTGGCATACCATAAAAAAACCTGTAGCCCATCTGAATTATATAACAATTAGGCTATCCATCTCATATCCATGTAGCCTAACAAAATTTCATTTACATTAGAAGTGAAATCTTATTGTAGTTTTGACATTTGGATAACATCTTACGTTTTAATCACTTAAGGGGGAAGTTTCGCCCCGTCAGCGAGACGGTAAGCTCTTCTTTGATTGTTAGCATTTGTCTTTTTGCACTCGCGATCTTCTAACATTACACGTGCCGTATTTCTTGGCACACTCATTTTACGAATATTTGGCGCCACCTATGGTGGCTGGTGTATTACTGACATGTAAAAGTCTAGACCCTGAATCTAAGACGAACACATTTTGTTTTTTCAGATGTATTTATAAGGGAAAAAAACATATTTTATTCTGAACAATATGGTAGATCCAAACAAAGACACAGGACTGTTTTGCATTTGAGCAACACACAGCGGCGTTTCGTTACTGAATGAACAAATTGAATATATGAATGATTCAATGACTCACTCATTAAGACAGTCAAATGCATTGTACCTGAATGAATCGGTTGAAACACAATGACTCACTCACTAACTAACATGTCTAAAACATCAAAACATTATTTATGCATTTGTAACTGCAGGTTAAATCCCCTCTGAGCTGCATTAAACAATCTGTGTCAATGCCACTAAATGCCACAGCTTCTGTGTTTCCTCTGCACTGCAAAGATTAATTTTCTTGATACTGATTTCATTTGATTTGTAACAGCCCTACTGTGTCTTATTATTCTAATTGAATTTATTGATTAAATGTAAGAATTTGACACAAAAGATGATGCATACATTTAATTTGGTTTAAAAATGGCTTTATAAAAGGTAAAAATGCCCATAAAAGGTAAAAATCTATTTAAACTTATTGGAAAAGATAATGTCTGTCACTGCTGCGAACTGACCACCATACAGCATAAGAAAAACTTTAGGAGTCCGCTGTCCACGGCAGTCCTAAGCCTGCCAAGGTACCAGCACAACAACACACAGCAAAATATTCCCTAATTATTGTTATAGATAAAATCCCAGAAAATACTGAGATATCATTTTTTGTCAATATCGCACACCTCTACCACTACCATGAAGATGAATAATGCTCGAACAGCATGTCTGCTCCAAATACTTTTTCCTCCAAACCACAAACCACTACACGTGGAGTGAACAATCTGGTTTTAAATTGCACATAACGCAGTGCATGAAAATGTATTTGACAAAGCATTCAGTGTACGTTTCACATGAAATATGTAATACTGTGCCACAGCTGAAGTCGATAGAAAAACCAAGAGCCTGAAAAATCGTAATAGCAACTATCTATTTCTGTCTAACCCATGTAGACCATTATGCTATTAAAGATATCTTGTGTCTGATGCAGTCCAAACCTATTACAAAGTTTGCTTATTCAGGACCAAACTCCATGTTAGACATATAAGGCTAGCGCGATAATGTGAGCCCGACAGATTAGGAAAAACAAATGAATTGATACATTTTTTTTTTTGTGAGCACAAAACAGAATTGCTAAAAACTCAAATGAATCACAACCATATGTATAAAAATGTATTAAAAAAATGCATTTCTGTGCCATCATCCCTTGTTACTCACATATGCACGTGTGGCGGTTGAAAGCGGCTCTGG
Organism: Chanodichthys erythropterus; assembly: GCF_024489055.1. NCBI lineage: Eukaryota > Metazoa > Chordata > Actinopteri > Cypriniformes > Xenocyprididae > Chanodichthys > Chanodichthys erythropterus. Next base: position 39,565,605 of record NC_090231.1, read on the forward strand.
TTAATGTTGTAGTGGGTGAAGGCCTGCGTGGGGTTGGAGCTGTACTCGTCCACCGAGATGGTCACTTTGCCTTGTGACGGCATTCCGTGGGCCATTCTCTCTCCACGTGACACATGAGACACTTCACCAGGACCCTGGAGCGACCCACGCAGTCAGCATCCTTCAGAACCACCTCTTAAACACGGAAAAGAACCCTTGATAGTGCCGAGGAGGAGGACAAGATACTATCTGTAAAGAAAGAGCCGCAGAAAAAGATTATGATGCGAAATCAATTGCATAAAATGACTGTATGAGTAATAGAGAAAAAAACAGAGTAAAACAAGGATTGAAATGGAAATAAGCAAATACATTTGGATTGTGGAACATTTGCTTTGTGGAAAGTCTGATATTTAAGTGTTTTATATTCTTTATATGTGGATTACTTCTCAAAGATGTGTTATAATACCTACACTGTGCAATTGTTACATTAAACAGCTATTTCTACCTACTTTTGTTGGTATTGACAAGTCATATTTAGACTTGAATAAAACCGGTTAATTTAGATGTTACCACATGAAACAGAAAATTAGGTTACCTAATAAAACATTTCATAACAGTGGATATCAACTGTATTTTCTAGAATACATCTGCTTAAGTATTTGTTTACATTTTTTTCAAGGAAACATCTATTTGCCAATTATAATTTGTGATTTTTTTCCCACTAAAACTTATGATAAAACAACTGAAAAACTTTATTTGTCATAATAAGAGGGGCATCGATACAGCATAAACAAAAATTAAAAATTCATGATCGCTCATAAAGTTAAACTCATCCAAACTCGACATGCACACAAACTCCAGTTTTAAACTTGACCAAAACTTAAACATAATGTCTAATGACAGGTTAATATATGATCCAAAACAAATAAATAAAATTGAGCAAGTGTTGAAACCAAAACATAATAGAAAACGCTGAAAGACAGAGAGGTAAGCAGAGTCAACATGTCCAGCTCTCTCGCCATCTGGAGGGCCAGTTAACTATGACCAACCCCTGAGCTACTTCATCTAACCCTCTCAAAACTACTTTCATTCACTTACTCAAAATGATGTGCAAACATGTTTACTTTAAAAACTGTGCAGTACATTGCTGTCAGTTGGCATTCTATTCTTTGAAAAAAAAAAAAGAAAACAATTAGAGATTCATTTTTTTACTGTATAAATGAATACAGTAATAATCACTGAATTTGCTCAGTAACACCCGCCACAAAGATTGCTTTTGAGTTTCTTATTAAAATACTGGTAAGCTTTGATAAGCGTTGATACCTTACTAGACATCATTTAATGAGGCAACCCATTATCACACATCCTTAAGAAATTAGTTATCTACCACTTTACCAGCCAGGCGAACGCAAAAACCACATTCACATTATTACACTAAATATAACATTTAAATATATAAAGGATTGAAGGCATTTAACTGTTAATATGTGAGGCAGATGAACTGAATTGTATGTTGTTCTGTAGGTTTAGGCATGCAAGAATTAGTCAGTAGTATTCTGTCAATCAACTGGATGCTTTTTTTTTTTTTTTTTAATGTATGAATTATTTATTTGTCTTGTCTAATTTATGAGTCTTGTTTTCCTGTCCTCTGTTCAATATTTCTATAGCTTTACTGCATATTATTATTATTATTATTATGCATTACCTATTATTTTGCAAAAAGTCTTCACTTTTTCATTCAACTGTAACAGATTGTAGTTAATTATGCTTACTGTACTTATATCTACAGTACTGTGCTAATGACATACAATTGATAAAATAGGTTCATTTTAATTTAATAGTAGCCTACTATCACGTACTGTTATATGACATTATACGATATGCTGTAAACTACAGTTTTAAAAAACAAAATTAATATCAAATACAGTATTTTCCTGTCACGTTCATGTGTCATTAAATTATTTTTGATTTTACGTCAAACTCTTTACAGTAATTTACAAATAACTATACAAGTAATACACTATTTTGTTTAATGTAAAATATAGGTTTTGTAAGTGTCCAATTTAACATAAAACTATATTCATACTCATTACTCAACGTATTCTGAAAAAAAAAAAAAAAACCCGCTTTCCTCACCTCAGCTAGCTAGCAACCACTAGCTTAGCTGCGTAAAAAACCTGCCTTTGCGTTTAATATAACGTCTACATAACGCGCGTGATATTTATTTGCGCTCAACTCTACTGCTTCCGGCTGAACAATGCGAGGGAACGATCAAAATAAAGGCTGGAAATCATGCCTCAAGTGCAGGCTACACTCTTCAGAGAGAGAGAGCAAAAGAGATCAAGTTGAACCTACATCACCCCCGACTACAATATCACGGACATTTCGAGTTAAAACACGCAAACTCGTGTGTAAATGTGTCTAACACACTCGCCGCGGAGGGTGATCGTTCCCCGGGTGAGTGGCCGCGCTGACACCGCCGCTCAATGACAAGACACCTCTAACCCTTTTGTGTCTTATTTTTCTCTCGCTCCCTGTCTAAGCGTACATGTCCAAGCTGCATAACACACAAGAAGAGGTTGAAAGCGTCTCTTTCTCTCTCGCCCACCTCTAAAGATGTTGCTCCATGCACGCCGGGGAATGCAGATGTCGGTAGCCGAAGAGGTGGCACTCGGAGCCGGGCAGGGGCAGGACCCTCGACCCTGGGAGACCCTCCAGCGAGCTGGCGGCGACACGCGGGAAAAGCAGCGCGGGCAGGCGGCGAGCCTCGCTCTGACTGGCGGAGAGGGGGAGTGAGTCTAGACCGCAGTGGAGGAAGAAAGGACTGCCACTGGGGTCAGAGAGCAGCGACGAGAGCATAGCCTCCGTACTAGTATGGCGGAGCGAGTATGTGTGTGAGTGTGTGTGTGGTTACTCCTCCCCTCCCTCTGAAGAGTCTGCCATGATACGCGTTCACACGTGGAGAGGAGAGAACCTCTTCTGCTGCTTATTTTCGGGTCTTTCTGCAGTGTCCTTTGTTTTGAGGGTTACATTTTATTGCACTGTTTTAATCATACCTGAGAGGACATAAAGTACCTTGAGGGAGTGCTAATTTAGTTTACATTTTAAAGAAGAAACTAATTTACACTGTGTGTGAGAGCTGTAGGTCAGGGTCTTTGTTACTGTCAAAATCAAGTGATGTTTGCAAACTTTTCAATCTATGGCTGACTAAAAATGTTCTTGCTTTTTATTTATTTTGTAGGCTGAAGTCATGTAAAATGGGCTACTTTTTGATCACGGCCACAGTTTCCACACTGCTCTTTGTGTTATATCAGGTCCCTTCCGTCATTTTATGTTGAAAATATGTAACAAAAAGCACAAGAGTTATTGTATCTCAACACTGCTGTGTTCATGGTAAAATGCTAACCGAGAATCGAACCCTCTTTTTGCAGTTGTTCGTGATTTAAAGTCAGAATTAAACAGAAATCGTGATTTTCTCCTCTTATTGTGACATATTCGAGTGAAATGGCTTCTCGAACAAGAATAAATGTAGGCGCGGGACTTGAATTGATTGGATGGTTGTGGTTTGCTATTGGTGGAATTCATGTGAGTGACAGGTTGACCTGCCCTCACGCCAGTAAACGTGTCATCAGAGAAGAGATGTCAATGCAAGTTATTTTGATTAAAGATTATGAGGGCACATCATTTCTAATAATTACTGCAATATTCCATAAAAAAATAAGAATTGCCAATTTTGATTTCATGGTGACTTTAATTTATAACATGCTATTATAGGACATGCATTATGACCAATTAAATGTGCTTAATGTATGTGAGCGACAGGTTCAGTCCAGACTGATTGACTTGTGGGTGTCAAAATAAGAACAATATATCATTGAAAAGCAACTTCTGATAAAACTCAACTAGAGTGTGTAGGTGTGTGAGAGAGACAAATTAGTGTAGAGCTCTAAAGAACCACTGCATAGAATTTCTCAAACAGTCTAGACAGTTGTACAGAAGCATTCATGATTTCTTTTAGATTGTAATGTGCAATGGTGCTTTTTAACTTATAGTGAGTGAGTGTGTTGTATATATTTATGGATAATGCATTCATACAATACATTGTAAATATGACATCCTAGCTTGAAATTAGATTCTTTTAGATTCAGTTTTACTGAAAGAAACCAACAAAATATCTTAAAAATCAGGTCATAAATAAACTTAGTGGCCAATTTTATCTGACATTTGATTTAGCAACTTTATATGGGATTGTTTTGAAAATCCCAGCCTTTTTTTTTTTTTAAATGAGACAATCTTTTTGTCATTCATGATGGTTTTTAGATGTTCAATACTGTTTTGTACATATAAAAAAACCTTATAATTGAAAATAAGTTGCAATTATCATGTATGTCAGGGCATTGAAATTTGATTATTTGGATTATTTTATTAGTTTTAACAAATTGGGTTATTTTAATTATTTTATTAGTTTTAATAAAAGATAAACTTGGAATGTACTTTATATGTACAGTCAAACCAAAAATTATTCAGACATTTTTGATATGTTTTTACTAGTGGGTTCAGGACACTATAGTTCATTTATGTAAGTGAGGATAGCAAAATAAAGGAAATTATTATACCCAAAAATTCTTCATACAGTGGACTACCAGTAAAATTGATACAAATTTGGGACCAAAAATTATTCAGACACTTTGACCTTAAGTGTTATCTGACATAATTAATTTTTTTTTTTTTCTGACAGTTTCACTCTGAGATCTTGTCATATTTTATTACCATTTTTTAAACTATAGTGAATGCACTGTATTAATGAATGAAATTTTGGGTTGACTGTATATAAGTTTTGTAATTATAAACCTTATAACTGGAACATCTTTCCCACCTTGGTGAACTCAATCAAATCAGTGCACACATCAAATACTATTGTGGCAAAAGCATTTGCAGAGATTGAATATTGAATCTTAATCTTACCTGGCAGCTTATTCAGATCTGAATGCCATATCCAAAATATGGTTCATAAATATGGCTCCTTATTGTAAAAAATCATGACAGGGTTAATGAAAAAAATATGAATTACTCGGAATGAAAGCTTTTAATTTCTTATGAGGAATGCATTTAGTTTTGCGTATTCTTTCAATGTCCAAATCACACTGAAATCTATTACTAACAGAAGCGATGGCATTGGACACTGCATACGTGTGTCGCACAAAAAGGTGGATCTTTGAAATGTGGAATTTTTCACTGACATGTTTCAATTTTCACAAACCCACACACACTAATACAGACAAACCACTCACAACTAAGCAACATTTCTATTTGACTTTTCTCTAATCTCTGGAAAATGTGTTTTCTTTGACTAGCCAGCGGGCAGTAATGTGAAGGCAGGGTAGGAATTGTATTCGCGGAGAGCGCCGTTAAACACTGCACCATCATTTGTTCCCCTGCCCGCGCTAGCGAGAGAGAGTGATGATAGATACAGCTTCAAATGTCACTGAAGAAATGGCCTCTGACATGAATGTTTTATTCAGTCTCCTTCCCCTGATCACATCTATACAATAGAAAATGTAAATGTTATGCAGAATGCTTTAAAAATTCACTATATATTTTATGACCTTCTATAAAAGAGGGGCAAAATGACTCCATGAAAATGAAAATGGAATAAAAGCCATATTAACCAGGAGGGTGAGATAGACTCTGTGTGACGAGAGGTGGGTGATTTTCACTTAACCCAAATCTAGCAGCAGGGGCACGAGGGGCTCACGGATAGATAGCAGCACACAAACACAGTCACACGCACACACAGATTTATGGTGATTACACATATTATCGCTCTGTGTAATAGGAAATCAGGACTATAGGAAACTAGAGATGAAGAGAAAAATAAAACAATTGGATTTCATATGCTATTGCACTGCATGACTGGCTGAATTAATTTCAGTCAAAAGGATATATTTTTAAAATCTATAATAAAGTCAGTAATACCTGAAAGAAAAAAAGTACATTCCTATCCACCTCAATGGCCATCTTTGCTCATGAAATCACATATTTCCCTATAGTTGGCGAAAAACGGTATGTGACAAAAGATGTAGTCTGAATTCACAGTACTCATAAAAGAGGCAAAAAGTACCTACTACTTCCGGCAATATTCTTAAGTGTGCATTCGATGGACACTTTACTATCCCATGAGTCCACGGGAAGGGATTTGTGAATGGCAGTGAAGCGACGCAACTGACGCTGGTAGGTCACATGACAGCATGGCAAATGTATACATCCAGATTACATTCATACTACATACATTCATACTTTATAGAACATACTTTTTTTAGACACAGCCTCAGTTTTCTTTTTGAGCCAGTCACCTGATATCATAAAAGGTCACGTGATATCATGATTCCACTGATTGACTGAATGCACATGAAACCCTCTCAGTTCTTAAAAGAATATTTTTTTCTTTAGTGTGAAGAACATTTTTTTTTTTCCACTATAAAGAACCTTTTGTGTGATGGAAAGATTCCATGGATGCTAAAGGTTCTTCATCAATGCCAATAAAAAAGCTTTATTTTTAAGAGTGTATCCTGAGCTGTGTCATCAAAGGCAGCTGACAGGGGGGAAAAAAGTATTTCACACTATTAAGAGCCTCCAAAAACATCTACTATAATATTATGAAATATTTGCAATGTATATATGGCCTGCAAAAAATATAACTTCTTCAGAATACACAGCTAATTTTGAATAGCCATCAGTAGAGGAACAATATGGTGTCATTACATTATGTACCAGCAGGGGCTGACTGCCCAATTAAGCAGCCAAACACTGAACCTTTGTTTGTACGTTCTTGATCATATTCATATTTACACCTTGATATTTTTTCATTTACATTTATTCATTTAGCAGATGCTTTTATCCAAATCTAGTTAAGGCTGGAAAACACTACACAACTTTAAAAAAAAAACGAACAGATTTTTAAAAACTAGGCATCATTGCCTACTTTGTAAATGGATACAACTAGTCATCATACACTAAACAATTGAGGATCACAGACTTGTTCTTCCGAACACAACAAATTCATGTAGAAACATGTGCCTTGTTGCTGGAGATGAATGACAAATGAAAACATTGTGTTCTAAAATACTCAGAACTATCAAACAGGTTTGATATCCTCCATTTGGAGTGAATTATAGTCTAAAGCTATAAAAAGTCTGTGCCCATCATACATACAAGTTTTTGTGCAATCTGTCAACTCTGACTGCCAAAAATCTGCAGACTGACTCTGACTTTCACAACTAGCGTCGACTCGTCCAAACTGCAAAAAGGTGCAAAATCTGGACAAAAGTCGCGAAGTGTATTTCAGACTTTACAAATGGGGAACATCTACATTTTCATAGTACACAATGCCAAGTTTAAAAAAAAAAAAAACTAGATTAGTACATAAAGAGAGAGCAGCAATGAAATGTAGAACACAAGTGAGAGCGTTTTTTTTTTTTTTTTAAGAAATATTGTAACATTTATTATAATGTTCAGTTCCCTGTAAATAATGAAACACTAGTTGACTTGACAGTAAAGCAGCACAACTGTAAATACATTGTTTAAGTTCAAAGTTTTGGGTCAATACACTTAAAAATGAATTAATACTTAATTCAGAAAGGACACTTGCATAAAATTAATCTAAAGTGGCAAGACTTCTAAATGCTGTTGTTATTGAATTTTCAATTTGTTAAAAAATCTTGGAAAAAAAAATGTTTATCATGGTTTCTACAAAAACATTAAGTAGCACAACTGTTTTCAACATTGATAATAATAAGAATTTTTTCTTGAGCAGCAAATCAGCATATTAGAATGATTTCTGAAGGATCATGTGACACAGAAGATGATGCTGAAAAATCGGGAGTAAATTACAGGAATAAATTACATTTTAAAATATATTCAATAAAAAAAAACATTTTAAATTGAAAAAAAAAAAAAAAAAAATACTATGTTTGATCAAATGAATGCAGCCTTGAACGGTATAGTGTATATTTGTAAAATATCAGGTTCCATTCATAAAGTTTAACCCAGGAGTTTTGTTCATTGTGGCTTTGACAGTTGTGCGCCTGTGGGTCCAAAGGTGGACGCCACAAGTATTACCTTTCGGAAATCATGGAGAACTGGAGCACTGATCAGGGTGAGAACTGAGACACAATGCTGCTTCTACAAAGCGTGGATTGGCCTCTTGTCATGTTTTGACAGGGTTTACAAAGGTCTGTTGTTCTGTAACAGTACATCTCATAAAGACAGATCCACTCATGACTGAAGCTGATCTTTGCTCTTAGGTGCAAGATAGATAGATAGACAAGGAAGAACAGAAAACTGGTTTATTGTAGAGATGGGATACTGACAGCAACTAAAGTGTGAAACAAAAGACAGCCTTACATGTTGGTTAGAAGGTGTAGCAAGTCCAAGTTTGGGCTGTGGAAGAGAATAAGGAACAAAAGCTAATGAGGTGAATTTCACTAAAACTGTCTAGGACATATTTTGACCCAATTAACCCATTTTTTTTTTACATTACCTCAGTTCCAAAAATTCATTTTCTCTACTTTAATATAAAAAAATATAGAGTTTAAATAAAATTATTTAAATGCTGAAATGTTTTTACATAATGGAAACATGTTGTATTTATGCCGATTTTAATTAAAAAAAAATCATTGTATTATTTTTAAAGAAATTTTTATGGTAAGAATCTGCTTAATTGCCATGAAAATAGCATATTAATACAATATATAATAATAAAATAAGATAAGATATATAATAAAATATAAGAAACAACTTAATTGTCATTAAAAATATATTAGTATTAATTAAAAGTGACCTATAATGCTCCTTTTACGAGATGTAATATAAGTCTCTGGTGTCCCCAGAATGTGTCCGTGAAGTTTCAGCTCAAAATACCCCACAGATCATTTGTTTATAGCTTGTCAAATTTGCCCCTATTTGGGTGTGAGCAAAACATTTTTGTGTGTGTCCCTTTAAATGCAAATGAGCTGCTGCTCCTGGCCTCCTTTCCAGAAGAGGGCGGAGCTTTAACAGTTCACACTTCAGTTGCTCAACAACAACAAAGCTGGAGAATCTCACGCAGCCAAAATGAGGACTGCCAGTAATGGTGTTCAGCCTTACATTGTTCTAACCAGAGTCGGACACTGATGGAGAGACTCGGGAAGTTACAACTTTTAGAATGAAACTGGATGTTTCTGAATGGTTAGTGGATACATTTATGTAGTTGCTGTGGAGTTGATTCAACTCATCGACTAACATGTGCCTTCATGTTAATCTTTTGTGCAAATCCAGCATTGAATTGACCCTCCGTTGTGAAGCAGTCTGGCGTAAAAGGACTGCATGGTAACAACACTCTACTACAACAACTTTTCCTCTTCTCTAAAGAAGCCCAACATGGCCTAAAATATAGACTTAATTTTCTTCATGCAAAATATAATTCCTTTTTATTTTTGGCTTGAAATATAACTGTGTCTTTGACAAATCTGGACAAAAGAGTATATGTAATCATTTGATTGTAAACATTGATTTTAGTCAGTGGTGAACCAACCATACTTTTACTACATGATGGTCATATATATACACGTGATCTAATGCATTTAGACTTTATGGCCTTAGATATACCACTTGAAATGGTCTCTCATGTGAATAATGCATGTGAATCATGAATATATGTATATATTGTTTATCTTTAGATAGAAGTGTGATATATCTGGACCATGAAGTCTGTGCTTTAGCACTGGCACGAGAACACTTTCATTGCTTTCCACCCTGCTGTGGTTGTTGATGGTGTTTTGCTCTGAGAATTGTTTGTGTAAGTGTGTGTATGTGTGTGTGCGGCAGGCGATGTTTGTCTCTGTAGCGTCTTTATTTCACTCTCTGTCAAACATTCATTCTCATCCCTCTCACTCAGTCAACAGGCCTGCAATGAAACACACAAGGCTGACGTCTTATTTGTCCCCAATAATCAAATAAATCAGACTGCAAGCCCATGCACTCTATGATTACACATTATATTTTGAAAGGAACAAATATGAAAACCAATTTGATTTAGAATGTATTGATTACATTTTTATAGTCTCCCCATATTCAATGAGAAAAGAGAAATCATGGGTGCTGTTAATAGTATTGAGAGGCTTGATGTTCTCAGGCTCTTGGTTCTAATGAAATTTCAGACTCATTTGGAATGAAAGCAAACAAACCGCACTGTTTAATTTCTTGAAAGCTCAGAGCTCTCAGTTGTTTGGATGCATGTTATAACTATTTGGCCACATGAACACTGTGGTGGCTAAGGTTTGACAGTGACGACGGGAGTGGATCCCCTAAATTATAAATGTTTTGTCAGGTAAACAGAGTGCTTTGTGTTGCAAAATCTAAATTAACTGATTTTATTTCCCTTTTTTCTATTTATAATTTAAATATAAATGTGACTTTATGTATATATTTAAAATTAGAACTGCCTATACCTGCTAATAAAAGCCATTTTAAATGTCACCACACCACTTTTCACAGTGTAACAAACCATAATGCATCAATCAAAACAACCAGCTCCACATTTACAATATAATTTGAAACAAAATCAGAAATTATAAGTTGAATGAAATACTCATCTCATGACATAATCTAATATAAACAGTACAATATAAAACTATTGACTTATAGTCTTTAAATAGCAGTATAAAATTGCAATTTATTTAAAGGGGACATATCATGAAAATCGGACTTTTTCAGTTTGAGTGCTATAATGAGGTCCCTGGTGCATCCCAGAAAACTTGAAAAAGGACAACCCAGTAACTTTGTTTTGGCAAAACTTTGACATAGGAAGGGGATTTTTTTTATTATATTACCGCCCCTTAATCCGCACATTTTTTACCCACGGTGCCGCCATTTTGTTTGTTTTCGTAAGCGAAAACGGTGTACCAGTTCTAATGCTGCCTTCATGTGCTCTCGGAATTATCCGAAATACAAGTTTCCTAGGTAAAAATTGCACATGAATGCCCTTCCATTTCGAAACTTGAATGCCGCAAGCTCATAATCACGACTTCAGAATTGGGAATTATCAATTTTCCAATAGCACGTGAAGGCAGCATAAGGCCATGGCAAAAAGCAAAGCATGCTAACTGTTCTGTCGTTGGCTGCACAGACGAGTATGACACACTATTTAGAGTCTTTTTTAGCTTGGATAGCCTGCAAGTTGACCCTGGCAAGCTTGAATGCTAAAAAAGGAGCGTTTCTGTCTGAGCCATATTTTGGATTTTTTTTTAGACCATTCAAAGCATCTGATAGCAATCATAAATGTTAGCCTAGTGTGTATGGCTCTGTTTGGCAAACAGGTACGCTATGTATGGGCGTCCATACGGGTTTTGCACAAAAGATTAACATGGATTAACTAGTCGATGAGCTCCTCAGCAACTACATAAATTTATCCACTAACCATTCAGAAACATCCAGTTTCATTCTAAAAGTTATAACTTCTTCCTGAGTCTCTCCATCAGTGTCCGACTCTAGTTTGAACAATGTAAGGCTAAACACCGTTACTGACAATCCTCATTTTGGCTGCGTGAGATTCTCCAGCTTTGTTGTTTGTTAAGCAACGGAAGCATGAGCTGTTAAAGGAACACTCCACTTTTTTTGAAAATAGGCTCATTTTCCAACTCCCCTAGAGTTAAACAGTTGAAATTTACCGTTTTCGAATCCATTCAGCCGATCTCCGGTTCTGGCGGTACCACTTTTAGCATAGCTTAGCATAGTTCATTGAATCTGATTAGATCGTTAGCATCGCGCTTAAAAATGACCAAAGAGTTTTGATATTTTTCCTATTTAAAACTTGACTCTTCTGTAGTTAAATCGTGTACTAAGACCGACAGAAAATGAAAAGTTGCAATTTTCTAGGCTGATATGGCTAGGAACTATACTCTCATTCAGGCGTAATAATCAAGGAACTTTGCTGCTGTATCATGGCTGCAGCAGTGCAATGATATTACGCAGCGCCTGTGAGCCCCTACTTGCACAGGGAACGTGCCCTGCAACCATGGAGGCGTTTGTGAGAGACGCTGCGTAATATCATTGCACTGCTGCAGCCATGATACAGCAGCAAAGTTCCTTGATTATTACGCCTGAATGAGAGTATAGTTCCTAGCCATATCCGCCTAGAAAATCGCAACTTTTCATTTTCTGTCGTTCTTAGTACACGATTTAACTACAGAAGAGTCAAGTTTTAAATAGGAAAAATATCAAAACTCTTTGCTCATTTTTAAGCGCAATGCTAACGGTCTAATCAGATTCAATGAACTATGCAAAGCTATGCTACAAGTGGTACCGCCAGAACCGGAGATCGGCTGAATGGATTCGAAAACGGTAAAACTCAACTGTTTAACTCTAGGGGAGTTGGAAAATGAGCCTATTTTCAAAAAAGTGGAGTGTTCCTTTAAAGCTCCGCCCTAATCTGGAAAGGGGGCCGGGAGCAGCAGCTCATTTGCATTTAAATGGACACACACAAAAACAGCATGTTTTTGCTCACACCCAAACTGGGGCAAATTTGACAAGCTATAATAAATGATCCTTGAGGGAATTTTGAGCTGAAACTTCACAGACACATTCTGGGGACAGCTGAGACTTATATTACATCTTGTGAAAAGGGTCTCCTTTAAAAAATCTTCAAATATATACAACCGTTCAAAGGTTTGGGGTCATTAAGATTTTTTTTTTTTCAAAGTAATTAGTACTTTTATTCAGCAAGGATGCATTAAAGGTGCCCTAGAATTAAATATTGCATTAACCTTGGCATAGTTGAATAACAAGAGTTCAGTACATGGAAAAGACATACACTGAGTTTCAAACTATAAATCTCATTTGTTTAAAAGACCTCCGAAGAACAGGCAAATCTCAACATAACACCGACTGTTACGTAACAGTTGGGGTGTACACCTCCAATATTTGCATATGCCAGCTCATGTTCAAGGCATTACACAAGGGCAGAACATCTGGATCTGTGTACAGCAGAATCATGTGACTAGGTAAGCAAGCAAGGACAATAGTGAAAAATGGCAGATGGAGCGATAATAACTGACATGATCCATGATATCATGATATTTTTAGTGATATTTGTGAATTGTCTTTCTAAATGTTTCGTTAGCATGTTGCTAATGTACTGTTAAATGTGATTAAAGTTACCATTGTTTCTTACTGTATTCACGGAGACGAGGCCGTTGCTACAGTATTTTCATTTTTAAACACTTGTAGTCTGTATAATTCATAAACAACTTCATTCTTTATATTATAGATTTAAAATCTCTCCAACAGTGTGTAATGTTAGCTTTAGCCACGGAACATAGTATCAAACTCATTCAGAATTAAATGTATTTTTTTATATTTTCTGTGTGAACTGTGTTTATGCTGTGCAAGGCAAGCGCGAGCTCCGGGTGCGGGGGAGCACAAGAATTAAAGGGGCCGCAACCTATATATCGGTGCATAGTTAATGATGCCCCAAAATAGGCAGTTAAAAAATCTATGGGGTATTTTGAGCTGAAACTTCACAGACACATTCAGGGGACACCTTAGACTTATATTACATCTTTTAAAAATAAGTTCTAGGGCACCTTTAAGGATCAAAAGTGACAATGAAGACATTTATAGTTTTACAAAAGATTCCTTTTTCAAATAAACACTGTTCTTGAACTTTCTATTCTTTAATCCTTACATAAAAAATGTATTACAGTTTCTACAAAAATATTAAGCAGCACAACTGTTTTCAAAATTGATAATGATAATAATAATAATAAATGTTTCTTGAGCAGCAAATCAGCATATTCAAATGATTTCTGAAGAATCATGTGACACTGAAGACTGAGTAATGATGCTGAAAATTCAGCTTCGTCATCACAGGAATAAATTCAATTTTAAATATATTCAAACAGAAAAAAAGTTATTTTAAATTATAATAATACTTCACAACATTACTGCATACTTACACTACTTTGCATGGTGACAGTGATTTCAGTAAGTGAGCTTTCTTCAGGATTGTGGGTAGTGTAGTTTCTAACATTTATTTAGTCAAAAATACCCAACAGGTTAAACATCCATGTCTATAGTTGGGAGATACCAAAAATCTATGGCCATCTCAATCACAAGTTCAAGAATGAATCCTTTACTCTGTTCACACACAGAATGATACTAAAAAGGATTCACTCCTTTTTAGCTCTGTATAGTCTTTGTGGATTTAACTTTAGCATGGTTGTCATTCAGGGGTGAATTCAAAACAGAACTACTTCCTGTGTGGCATATTTGCTCTATCTCTGCTTCCTGCATCCATTTACCCATTGCTCCATCTCTACACATCTGTCTCTATCTTTCCTTCCCTTCCCCCATCCTTCCTCTCTTCCCACTTCCATTTAACTCTCTATTCCATCTCGAGAGGAGATGGTAGATGGTCTCTTCATTATGTGGAAGAAGACAGCATGATTGTGTGTGCATGTGTGTGTGTGTGAGATGACTGAGAGCCAATCGAGTACATGAAATGTTTTATATCCTGTCAATGGCATTCCTGGTTGCTGTCCCGTGGCCATGATTTACCATGTTTTAGCCAACTCCTCACTGCAAAGCTATTTCCCGCCCCTCTTTGCCTGCTTTCAATTCATCTCTATTTCTCTTTCTCACTCTGTCTGTCATATTTTGGAGCTGTTCATAGCGCTTTCATAAAAAGCATTCCTGGGTCATGCCTGCTATGCAATCCCTTCTGAACTCTAAAAAATGAATACGCTTGTATTTTATGTATGTATTTATATTAAAGGGTATTCAGGCTTCAGGGACATTTTAGATAAGTTGACCATTTGCATGATGATACAAAAAATGAATGAATGCCTAACAGGACTGAAATCAAGATCTAAAGTAGCTTTTGATAAATAAGGGATTGATTAACAAAGATGTCGACTTGATTTTACTATCTTTTAAATATTCTTTTGAAATGTTGACATACATATTTCTGTAATACTATCAAGCTGGGTGGAATGTAAAAATACCAACTAATGCCAAAAAAAAAATAAAAAATAAAAATAAAAAAAATAAAAAATCAAATTCATTGCTGTTACAGATTACTGTTTATGTTATTTTCACACCTAAATGATGTCACTTCCTGGCCGATGATGTCACTATGACACTGTTAAATAAATACTAATGGAATGGAAAGTGAAATTAAGCACACATTTTATAGGACAAACCAATAAAAAGATAACCATTTATAAAAAATATATATATAAGTTAAAGGTGCAATGTGAAATTTGAATTTTTGTGCCGGCATGTTTCTACAGCGTTTAGGTCACTATGTTGTTCTTCTCCTAAATCGTTCGTGTTTTTAGAGGCAGCTTGCATCGTAACTACATTGAATACGCATGAATAAATAACGAATAATTATTTCAGCATAATTACTCCCGTCTTCAGTGTCACATGATCCATCAGAAATCATTCTAATATGCTGATTTGCTGCTCAAGAAACATTTTATCCAAAGCGACTTTGCATATTGAAAATAAATGAAATATGATTTTCATCTTTAAAAAATGTGGATATTTTATCTGATCTATTAAGACAAATTTACTGAAGACATAAAAAAATCAACTGCCTCCTCAATGCTTCAGTCCAATCAGATCTTCTACTGGACCCAAGAAGCAGATTGCTGAAATATATGAAAAGCCTGTTCATGATTTACAGTACAAAACAAATCTCTTTTCACATACAGAAAAAGATAAATGAACAAGAAAGAGAGTGCTGATGAGGAGATGTGTTTATGTCGTGTGCATGGGCAAAAACTGAGAGCGGGAAAGAAAAGAAACGGACAAATAAAGTCTGTCTGTTAAATTGATGACCTCAAGTATAACTGTGGCATCTCACAACCTCAGGGCCATCGCACACAATCAAATTCTGCCGCTCACTCATGTGTTCCATCTGGACTTGTGGCGCGGCTATGCCTTTCTCTCGTACACACGCAAATATTTGCATGCTGTCTGTTCAGTCAAAATAAATACAGATGACATGAAAGAATCACAAAAACAAGCAAAGAACGACATGCATGTGTGTATATAGTTTACAATATTATTTACCTTGTAATGTAGCTGCAGCTCATGTTTCCAATCACTCAGTCAGCAGGGGCTCTAACAATAGTACAATTTTCACCTTGATATGGGAGGCTGTAGTTTTTCTTACGTATTCACTGAAAAGCCATATTTGAATGAAACACATACAAAAGCCTCTGCTGGAGCTGAGATATATGAAATCATTACACACTATACTAGTATGTGTATATATATATGTATATGTATATATATACACACACACACACACACATATATATAAAATATCAGATATATTATACTATAATATTATATATTATACTATATATAATATATCAGACCTGCAAACTCACAAGAGGTGAAAAAGTTTTTGTGATTTTAACATGTAAACAAAGCATTCTGGTGTTCTCTGACAAGAAAATAAAGGGAAAAGACAACATTGCAAGTAAAAGAAAAACAATATTGACACTAGGGCTGGGCATTGGCACAAATTTTACAGTTGGACTCGATTCACAAGATTGTGATTTAATTTTGATTTAATTAACTTTAATTCAATATTGATTAATCGTTAGCCTATCAGGTATAGTACATGGCAGAAAAAAAAAATCTCTTAACTAATGCTGTAAACTATATACAGGGAACCACAGTTACATCATTATAATATTAAGGAATAAAAACAATTGATTTGTAGGCTATTTGCATATATATATATATATATATATATATATATATATATATATATATATATATATATATATATATATATATATATAAATAACGGTAAGTTCCTGTCCTTGATTCTGATTGGTCAATAGCTGTGTTTTATTCATAAAACACAACACAGCTATAAATGCTTCACCCACCGTTTCTATGTATCACCAGAGAGGGAGATGAGAGGGTCTGTATCTCTTACCATTGGAGAAAGCGCAACGGCTAACTTAATCACATGCGGCACCTTTTAGCCTGTCGTGACATCAGTGCCCACCGTTCAAAACTCCTTCCCTGCGTACCGCCACAGCCGGAGCCCATAGCATTAGCGCTTTTTTAGCTAAAGGTTGCAGGCTTGCCTTCCAGTGGCTTTTACACAACATCTTTTGTTCTATCTGTTAAACAGTAATGCCGCACATTTGCTTTTGGTAATGCCGTAAATAAGTCCTATCTGTCGCAACATTCCCTAGTCTGCCTTCTCTTAAAAAAATACATTTTTATCAAGCTAAAATCTACATATAGTTCCCAACAAAAGTATTGTTTAGTGTAAAACATGCTGAAGATTAGCGAACAGACTGACAATTAATTAAATGATTAGCTATTTCCCCACAAAAGCTGTTTAATCAGCATAGTGAAGCCTCTCATCCATTGACATCCATTCAAAAAACAGCTTCTAGTCTCATTCCCTGTGTACCGCCAGGGGCGGAGCGTTAGCATTAGCAGTTACACTTTTTTTGGCTAAAGATTGCAGGGTTGCCTTCCAGTGAGTTTGGTATCACTACACAATACCTTTAGCAACCACTCTTAGCAACGTAAACTGTATGTTCTCAAGTGATATTGTTAATTGAAGCTTACTGTATTATGTAGAAGAGTATTGTGAGAAAGAGATCGAGTGAGCGAGTTTATTACCTGTGTTCACATTTTCCTTCAGGTCAGTCCTATGTTCATAATAAAAAATCTGTTTAAATGTCCAATGTATTATCTTGTCCTTTTAACAGTTAATGGGTTTTCCTGTGACTGACAGCGCTAGTCAAAGCATTTGTCAGTTGCGTCTTGTTCCATGTTCACAACAATTCAGTCTTTTCAATGTAAAAGTTTTTACTACTGACTGACACACTTATAAAGACAGTCTTTGCCGCCATCTAATGGTGTAATAATATAACTTCTGTTGCTGTTCACGGTCAGGGACTATTTTTTCGTGTGGAAGGAATGCTTTTGGTGAAAGTTTATGAAAGTTGCATTAATACATATTTTTGGCTTTAATATTTGTATTGTGTGGTAAAAGCAAAAAAGCTTTAAAAAAAGCGCTTTTTTGTGGTAAAAGCGTTTTATAAAAGCAATAAGGTACTCGAGGCTGGCGCTATATCGTGAATAAGTCACGGCTGAAGGGATTGCAGGCACTCTGCTCTCGTACCTTATAGCTTATATATACACTATATTGCCAAAAGTATTGGGACACCCCTCCAAATCATTGAATTCACATGTTCCAATCCCTTCCATGGCCACAGGTGTATAAAATCAAGCACCTAGGCATGCAGACTGCTTCTACAAACATTTGTGAAAGAATGGGTCGCTCACAGGAGCTCAGTGAATTCAAGCGTGGAACCGTGATAGGTTGCCATCTGTGCAATAAGTCCATTCATGAAATTTCCTTACTACTAAATACTCCACGGTCAACTGTTAGTGGTATCATAACAACGTGGAAGCAATTGGGAACAACAGCAACTCAGCCACGAAGTCGTAGGCCACGTAAAATCACAGAGCGGGGTCAGCACATGCTGAGGCGCACAGTGCACAGAACTTGGCAACTTTCTGCAGAGTCAATAGCTACAGACCTCCAAACTTCGTGTGGCCTTCAGATTAGTTCAAGAACAGTGCGTAGAGAGCTTCATGGAATGGGTTTCCATGGCTGAGCAGCAGCATCCAAGCCTTACATCCCCAAGTGCAATGCAAAGCTTCGGATGCAGTGGTGTAAAGCATGCCATCACTGGACTCTAGAGCAGTGGAGACCTGTTCTCTGGAGTGACAAATCACGCTTCTCTGTCTGGCAATCTGATGGATGAGTCTGGGTTTGGCGGTTTCCAGGAGAACGGTACTTGCCTGACTGCACTGTGCCAAGTATAAAGTCTGGTGGAGGGGGGATTATGGTGTGGGGTTGTTTTTCAGGGGTTGGGCTTGAACCCTTAGTTCCAGTGAAAGGAACTCTTAATGCTTCAGTGTACCAAGACATTTTGGACAATTTCATGCTCCCAACTTTGTGGGAACAGTTTGGGGAAGGTCCCTAACTGTTCCAACATGACTGCGCACCAGTGCACAAAGCAAGGTCCATAAAGACAAGGATGAGTGAGTTTGGTGTGGAGGAACTTGAGTCCTGACCTCAAACTGATAGAACACCTTTGGGATGAATTAGAGCGGAGACTGCAAGTCAGGCCTTCTCATATGACATCAGTGCCTCACAAATGCGCTTTTAGAAGAATGGTCAAAAATTCCCATAAACACACTCCTAAACCTTGCGGAAAGCCTTCCCAGAAGAGTTGAGGCTGTTATAGCTGCAAAGGGTAGGCCAACTCCATATTAAACCCTACGGATATTATATATATATATATATATATATATATATATATATATATATATATATATATATATATATATATATATATTCAGGTGCTGGTCATATAATTAGAATATCATCAAAAAGTTGATTTATTTCACTAATTCCATTCAAAAACTGAAACTTGTATATTATATTCATTCATTACACACAGACTGACATATTTCAAATGTTTATTTCTTTTAATTTTGATGATTATAACTGACAACTAAGGAAAATCCCAAATTCAGTATCTCAGAAAATTAGAATATTGTGAAAAGTTTCAATATTGAAGACACCTGGTGCCACACTCTAATCAGCTAATTAACTCCAAACACCTGCAAAGGCCTTTAAATAGTCTCTCAGTCTAGTTCTGTAGGCTACACAATCATGGGGAAGACTGCTGACTTGACAGTTGTCCAAAAGACGACCATTGACACCTTGCACAAGGAGGGCAAGACACAAAATGTCATTGCAAAAGAGGCTGGCTGTTCACAGAGCTCTGTGTCCAAACACATTAATAGAGAGGCGAAGGGAAGGAAAAGATGTGGTAGAAAAAAGTGTACAAGCAATTGGGATAACTGCACCCCGGAGAGGATTGTGAAAAAAAATCCATTCAAAAATGTGGGTGAGATTCACAAAGAGTGGACTGCAGCTGGAGTCAGTGCTTCAAGAACCACTACGCACAGACATATGCAAGACATGGGTTTCAGCTGTCGCATTCCTTGTGTCAAGCCACTCTTGAAAAACAGACAGCGTCAGAAGCGTCTAAAGACAAAAAGGACTGGACTGCTGCTGAGTGCTCCAAAGTTGTGTTCTCTGATGAAAGTAAATTTTGCATTTCCTTTGGAAATCAGGGTCCCAGAGTCTGGAGGAAGAGAGGAGAGGCACACAATCCATGTTGTTTGAGGTCCAGTGTAAAGTTTCCACAGTCAGTGATGGTTTGGGGTGCCATGTCATCTGCTGGTGTTGGTCCACTGTGTTTTCTGAGGTCCAAGGTCAACGCAGCCGTATACCAGGAAGTTTTAGAGCACTTCACGCTTCCTGCTGCTGACCAACTTTATGGAGATGCAGATTTCAGATGCAGATTTTCCAACAGGACTATGGTATCCCTGTTCTTAATTGGTCAGCAAACTCACTTGACTTTAACCCCATAGAAAATGTATGGGGTATTGTGAATAGGAAGATGCGATATGCCAGACCCAACAATGCAGAAGAGCTGAAGGCCACTATCAGAGCAACCTGGGCTCTCATAACACTTGAGCAGTGCCACAGACTGATCGACTCCATGCCACGCTGCATTGCTGCAGCAATTCAGGCAAAAGAAGCCCCAACTAAGTATTGAGAGCTGTACATGCTCATACTTTTCATGTTCATACTTTTCAGTTGGCCAAGATTTTTAAAAATCCTTTCTTTGTATTGGTCTTAGGTAATATTCTAATTTTAGAAGATACTGAATTTGGGATTTTCCTTAGTTGTCAGTTATAATCATCAAAATGAAAAGAAATAAACATTTGAAATATATCAGTCTGTGTGTAATGAATGAATATATATATATATATATATATATATATATATATATATATATATATATATATATATATATATATATATATATATAAATTAATAATAATAATAAATAAATTATGGAAATCATAAAATAGTACACTAAAAGTCACTGTTACACCACATGAAACATGAAGTTTATTCTGAGAAAAGGTTCAGCATCATGTTTTTTAGTGCAATGAAATTCAGACATTTTAAAGTATCTAAATACATTTTGGGGCCTCTGAAATAGTGAATTGGAAAACACTATTCAGCAAGCTTTACTTATAGTTACCATAGGAACTGTTGTAAAGATTCAATCAATAACTTGATGTAAGAGTAAAAACAATAATAAAAACAAACTGAAGCGAGATGCACACTGATACAAACACAACGTAGGCTATTTATCACTTTGTGAAGCCTCCATTAAAATGGTTTTCATGTCAAAAGTGCTATCAGACTTCATTCAAAACATGGACTGAAAACTGTGACTTCAAAGAGAACAGGCATTTTAAAGGGATAGTTCACCTAAAAATGAAAATTATCCCATGATTTACTCACCTTCAAGCCATCATAGGTGTATATGACTTTCTTCTTTCAGATGAACACAATCAGAGTTATATTATAAAATATTCTGGCTTTTCCAAGCTTTATAATGGGAGTGAATAGTAAGCGTGATTTTGAAGCCCAAAAAAGCGCATCCATGCATCATAAAAGTTATCTATATGGCTCCAGAGGGGTTAATAAAGGCCTTCTGAAGCGAAGCGATGCGTTTTTGTAAGAAAAATATCCATGTTCAAAACTTTATAAACTATAATATCCTGCTTCCGACAAACATCCATAGGCTACACAAGTCGACTTATGGTGGAAGCCAGACCAATCACAACAGACTGAGCCATCCGACCAATCAGAGCAGAGTAGGCACGGAAAGGAGGGGTTTAGAGAGACTGAGTCTTCAAACTGCTTCGAATGAATCATTTAAGAACCTTTAAGAAATAAGGAGATATTAAATGCATATTATGAGAAAACGAAAGTGTTTTTGACCTTGCATGCATGTAAACCTTTTCTAGGAGACTCTTAAAACAAAATTAGAAATCTTAAAAATGGCATAAAAAGGGCACTTTAAAATGAGTGTACAATATGACAAGGCCAACTTGCTGTTCTTCATCATAAACCATTTATTTGTTTTATCCAGGGTGCAAGGTATGAAAAACTGCATTGCATTTGGTTTTTTATTGACCATATGCAGTGTTTTTGTGTGGGAGACTTCTACAGTTTCCATTTGAGATTCAGATGATAATGTAAGCAGTTTAGTAGCTTCAATAAATATAAGTCTGTTTCCATTCAAGTGCAATGTGGCCGCATAAATATGTATGTGTGGCCTTAAGACAAACTTACACAGAATTGGCCAAACCTGTCCCGCACTTCACTGTATGTTGTGAACTCAGCTCTGAAGGTTTAGATTCTGAGCAGTCCGTAGGCTCTGTGTGAACGCTTTACACAAGAATAAAGGCGAGAGAGCTCTTTGAGTGGGCCTAGGCCTGCCCGCCTGTGTCTGGGGAAGGCCCCGGAGGACTAGTAGGCGCGTGGCTAGCTTTATGCAGTATTCATGGGATGTAAAGAATGGCCCGTCTCAGAGAAAAAAAAAAGAAACAGAAAGAGAGGGAGAGTAAGAGAGAAAAATGGAGCCATTATTCCAGGCCTCTAACGGGAGCTGCTTGTTTTTGCAGCACTAGCAGGGGAGACTGAATATTAGCATGTACAGAGGAAGCTAAGTGTGTGTGTACGTCCAGATGTGTATACACAAGGGCTCATTATACTGAGAACTGCAGCATTTACATTATATGTATATACAGGAGTGTGTGTGTGTGTGTGTGAGCGAATACTCACGAGATCTGCTGTGCTAAACTTCAGATGAAGCTGCTGAATATACAAAACAGAGACGCATGGACACAGTTTCTAATCAGAAATCATCAGGTATGAGGGAAACTGACTGCAATCATCTACTAAAAATTACTGTGGAGCCAGACGGGTTAAAAATCATTGCAAATAAGACAAGGATTTAGTGCCAATGGTAGTTGGTTCGATATATATTTGGTACTACCTTTGGTGGCCAAATATGTATCAATATATATATATATATATATATATATATTCTATATAAGATTTCTATTTTTAATAAATGCTGTTCTTTTTAATGTTTATTCTTCAAAGAATCCTGAAAAAAAACCCATATAAAATAAAATATAGAAATAAAACAAATATGGAAATAAAACATATGTGACCCTGGACACAAAACCAGTCATAAGTCGCAAGGGTATATTTGTAGCAATAGCCAACAATACATTGTATGGGTCAAAATTATCAATTTTTATTTTATGCCAAAAATCATTAGGATATTAAGTAAAAACCATGATCCATGAAGATATTTAGTAAATTTCCTACCATAAATATACAAAAAATGTATTTTTGTTAGCGAATATGCATTGCTAAGGACTTTCTTAATATTTTGATTTTTTTGCACTCTCAGATTCAAGATTATCAGATTATCTTGAACAAATATTGTACTATCCTAACAAACCATACATCAATGGAAAGCTTATTTATTCAGCGTTCAGATGATGTATAAATCTCAATTTAAAAAACTGACCCTTATGATTGGATTTAGTCCAGGGTCACATATTACGCAACATTCCTAATAACATTCCAACATTGATAATAACTGAGTATGAAATCAGCATATTAGAATGATTTCTGAAGGATCACATGACACTGAAGACTGGAGTAATGAATGTGTGTAAATCACAGAAATTAATTATATTTTAAAGTATATTAAAATAGAAAAGTGTAATTTTAAATTGTAATAATATTTCACAATATTGCTGTTTTTTTCAGTATTTTTGATGTGTGTGTTTGTACCATGGAAAAAAAAATATATCATTAGGGTTTCAAATTGTAAGGGAGTAAAAATAAATAATAACTGAAATTTTTTTGGGTGAAGTATTTTTTCAAATGCAAATAAATAAAATTAAAAAAATAAAAAAATAAATAAACACTTCAAAATAAAATAAGTAAGGCATTGATTCATTATTACTGTTGTGTTTGTTAATGGAGTCTATTATAGTTCATTTATCGAGTTACCAGATCTTAAAATCCTCATGCTTTTGATCACAGTCTTACTGGGGTTGTTGCAGTAAGTGCAGGAGTCAAGATATATGCATGCACACGCACACGCACACATGTTTGTTTTTGTGAATTGTGGGGACTTTCCATAGACTTCAATGCATTTTACACTGAACAAACTGTACATTCTATCCCCCTACCCTGCCCCTACCCCTAAACCTAACCCTCACAGGAAACTGTGCAAACTTTTACTTTTTCACAAAAACTCATTCTATATGATTTATAAACCCATTTACATTGTGGGGACCGCTGGCTGGTCCCCACGATGTAGGTGAACTCAGGTTTATATTACATCATGGGGACATTTGGTCCCCACAATGTAATATAAACAAAAGCACACATACACACACACACACACACACACACACACACACACACACACACACACACACACACACACACACACACACACACACACACACACACACACACACACACACACACACACACACACATGTTTGTTTTTGTGAATTGTGGGGACTTTCCATAGACTTCAATGCATTTTACACTGAACAAACTGTACATTCTATCCCCCTACCCTGCCCCTACCCCTAAACCTAACCCTCACAGGAAACTGTGCAAACTTTTACTTTTTCACAAAAACTCATTCTATATGATTTATAAACCCATTTACATTGTGGGGACCGCTGGCTGGTCCCCACGATGTAGGTGAACTCAGGTTTATATTACATCATGGGGACATTTGGTCCCCACAATGTAATATAAACAAAAGCACACACACACACACACACACACACACACACACACACACACACACACACACACCTTACCCTTTCTTTTGCGAAATTGTCTGCATGAACAATAGGTTGATTGTGAGGTCTGGTAGGGTATTGTCGAGGGGTGTCAGACAGGGGGTGTGAGAGTGACCCCTCTTCCAGACTCACAGCATCCCTGGACACCTTCTCACAAATCACAACAGGAAGAGTATGAGGGGCAAAAGTAATGTGATCATGTTTTTTAAAGAGAGAGTGGATAAGGTAGACAAGGGCTTTGGGTAAAAATGAGGTACAAATAGAGATACATACAGACATATATAGATACATACACAAAATATGATTGCATAGACAAAAAACACAGGAAGGGAAAGTTAGTTATGTCCAAGGAAGTCTGTAATACCTGGAGAGAGATAGCCGTTCACACTCCCATTCATCTCAATGGCAGTTGCCTGGTTGGAGCAGGATCCATTATTTGAAGACTGGAAGATTTTAAGAAAATCAATTTTATTCCAGTCATCTGAACTGTCTATGCCATGTGACTATTAAATCTGGAGCCACAGGAAAATTACACCAAAATATATTCAAATAAAATAAAATTTGTTAAAAGCAATGGACAGGGAAAATAAATCCATGTTATATTTGTACTGTAGGACCATAAAATAAATAAAATAACATTTACTTTCCTAAGATATATAGTTACTTTTAAAGGATGTCAATAGAAAAAAAATCTCTATGTATTCAGATGGTGTAGTTACCAGCAGGGGAAAACAGGGTCATGCTAACTAGCCATAGCTTTGGTTATGTTGAACATAATCTTATGTAGCCAGACGTTTGACTAAATATATAGTCTGGTCCAATTTACAGTTTATTCTGGCTGAGAATCACCTAGTTAAACAGGACATGTTTGTCTGATTACAGTGAATTGTGTTTTAGTGTATCATATAGGGATGGATGAATCTGAAATAGTCAAAGCCAATGATAAACTGCCATGGGATAATTAGTAATTCAAACAACTGCACAATAGTGTCATGTAGGCCCATCTAAAATAAAATTTATAAAAGTTATAAAATTAGTCACACTTGATATCCTATCTATTACTGGAGTATAGGTTTAGCTTTTACTATAGTATGTGAACTGATAACAACTATGGGTAACACTTTACAATAAGGTTCATTAGTTAACCCCATTAGTTAACATGAACTAATATTAACATGAACTACATTACTTAACATGAACAATTAACTGCACTTATACAGCATTTATTAATCTTTGTTAATGTTAATTTCATTTTCAACATTATTAAAATCATAAGTTGTATTTGTTAACATTAGTTAATGCACTGTGAACTAACAAGGACAAACTATGAACAGCTGGATTTTTATTAACTAACATTAACAAAGACTAACAAATACAGTAACAAATGTATTGCTCATGGTTAGTTCATGCTAGTTAATATTTTAACTAATGTTAACAAATAAACCTTATTGTAAAGTGTTTCCCCGTTATGTGTAGTTACCCTTCTTTTTTTTTTTTCTTCTTTTTTTTTTTTTTTACCATGTACCATCTGGGATATAGGGACAAAGACATATTTTCTTGAAAAAAAAAAGAAAAGGAAAGGAATAACAGTAGAAATAACAAACATCAAAGGCAGTGCTCAAGAAAATAAATAAATAAATTAAATAATTTCAATTAAATTTTTAGGTTACTATGTTAGTTGCATTCATGTTGCATGATTTGTGGGCTAAAACGAATTAGATGAAAATAAATATTCTATATAGGTCATAGAGCTCTGGGAGTAGGGCAAGCTCCCAGACATCCTTACGGGACATGTTATATGCTCGGACAATTATCTGGTTCTTTATTAGGTTATGAATTATTATGTGTTATTAAGAGTTCAGATAAGTTGTGTGTGTGTGTATAACTTAACTAAGTGTGACTCTAGTTGTGTTGTGCTTGAGCAGTTAAACGCTAACACTGCTTTTGTTCTGAATTGTTCTCAGATGGCTAATTTAATTGCTGAATTGTCAGTGTTTACTGTAAAGTGACTTAAAAACACCACAACCTGAAATGTAAGCTAAAAAAAAAAAAAAGCCTTCAAGGGTTAGTTCACCCAAAAATGAAAATAATCCCATAATTTACTCACCCTCAAGCCATCCTAGATGTATATGACTTTGTTTAATCAGCCAAACACAATTGGAGTTATAATAATAAAAAATATTCTGGCTCTTCCAAGCTTTATAATGGAAGTGAAAAGTAACTGCGATTTTGAGGCCCAAAAAAGCACATTCATCCATCATAAAAATAATCCATACGACACCTGGGGGTTAATAAAGCAAAGTGATATTTTCTTACAAAAACACATCGCTTGGCTTCAGAAGGCCTTTATTAACCCCCTGGAGCCATTTGGATTACTTTTATGATGGATGAATGTGCTTTTTTGCGAGGTTGACTGTGTTTGACCAAAGTCCCTTTAAGACAATTCATTTCACTTGGCGGCCAACTTTGAAACGCCTTTCGTGCATGCAAGTTCAGACTGTTTATATAGTGGCCACTGCAGTGACGCGATGACTTTACCAATCAGTGATTGCCTCTTATTTAGAAGGCGGGACTTATTCCGTCATATTGCACTTTGCACTTTCTCCCATTCAAAACAATATGAGTGACGTGTCTTGTGTTAGTCTTTGGTTTGACTGACAGAACAAAGTCATATACATCTAGGATGGCTTGAGGGTGAGTAAATGATGAGATAATTTTCATTTTATTGTGTAAACTAACACTTTAATGTGTGAAAAAATATCTGAACTTTCCAGTGACTGTGCTGTCACAGATCCCTTGTCTCCCGGACTCCATTTCCCATAATCCTCCTGTTTCCACACCTGCACTCACTTCCCTCATCATCTCCCCATAATCACGGATCATCTGCACCTGGACTTCCTCATCAGCACTGCCTTTATAATGGACTCCCTTCACTCCCAGTCCGTTCTCTATTGTGTTTATGTGTGTTAGTTGTACCTGCTTCCTTTATTGTAATAAATACCTTTGTATAGTGGATCTGTGTGAACGCCTCATCTCTCCTGCAACAGTACCGTAACATGCTGTTTAAAAACACTCAGTGATATCACTGAAGTTGTAATGCATAATATAACAGCTGTAGGTAAAGGAAGTCCCTCCTTTCAGTTAAAAGAGCCAATCAAAATACATTTTCTGCTTTGTTATTGTACTAATTTCTCAGCTTCACTCACAACTCGCCGTCTACATATTCAGCATTTTTTCGTAATTAGACGATATACTGATTAAGTTGTTTACATAGGTTTTGAATTTGTTTACATGGGTTGTACAACTATTTCATTCAAATTCCCCATTTACTCTCATGCTATGGTCTGATTAATGACTGCATCTAAGGAATGTAAAGCACGTGCAGTAAAGTGCTTTGACTGCCAGTTGCTCACAAACTAAATAAAGAGTTATAGACCGATTAAAGTGTCAACATGTCTTAAATAACATGACAAAATTCGAAAAATGTTCCACATGCCTTGCTTACAGCAATTTTCTAATCCCAAATATTGTCTGTGGTCATATTATTGCCATGCCGTCTATGTAAACACAGCCACCGTCTGATCTTTAATCACATAATTGACACCACGTGTGGCAGAACTCAGGTGTAGAACCGCGGCACCTCACCGGACCAGGTATAAATCATCCGTGATTACTGTAGCGAGCGCTCGCCCTCACCAGCCAAGTAGCCTCTGGCTCTATATATGGAGATCTATTTATAACCCCCTGTGTCTGCCGCTGCTCTTTGCTGTTTTGCAATGCACTGCAAATCTCCTCCGTCTCTGTTCCTGTTCTGTTCACCAACCCATCCGTCCTCTGCCATCGCTTACCACCCATCCCTATTCATCCAACCTCTCGTACGTGTGAGCCAAAACAGCACTGCCGTCACTCCGAATGTAAATTCCAAAGCCAGGACAAAGGATTATGTTTGGAAATATAGAGTTGAGAAAATCTGACAAGTGTTTTAGCTGATGTGCAATCCCACGTTAAAATTACATTTTTTTCTGGACATTAAGGAATTGTTTTATGATATGCATTAAGAATGATAGTTAACACATGCAGTGACAGCAAATTCCTATGAAGTCTGCATAAATAACACATTTAATAAAGATATGATGTTCTTTCATTTTGCGAAATAAAAAGAAGAATAAAATCTTTTCGTTGTCTGCCAGTTCTTTTGCAGAAGAGGTCACAGGACTTTTTGTGTGTCAGGGAAAGAGAAAAGAAGAAGAAAAAATCACAAGGGAAAATTACCTGCCTTAATGCTAGTGGCAGCCTGTAATTTATGAGAATTTTTCATGAAAGCTCTGAGGTTAAGTAGGCAGGCAGGCCTTTTCAGTTCTAGTATTGACGTGTTTCTCCGCTTACAATAAGTGACTAAAATGGCAGTTCCTTTATGGACCATCTACGCTGTTGCTTCAGAACATCTGCACAGACATCTCCCTTCAAGCCTTTTAAAATACCTCAAGTCTCAAAAGCAATATTCAAGACTGGGGGGGAAAAAAGAAAAGGCCGGAGACAGAAGAGAAAACAGAAAAGTGGGGGTAATTTATTAAGTGCTCTTAGACTGAAAGGCAAGTTTTGTCTTACATCTAAAATTAAACTACAGGAAAACAGGGGTGAGGTAAGAGGTTGAAATGACATCAGTAAAGGTCAGTGGGTTCGAGGAGGACGTGAAAGAGTCAATGTTTAATCTGAGACTGAAACACAAAGGTCAGACTCTGAGGTCCCATCTGAAACAGCAAAAGATTTACTGTTTGCTTATTTAAATAAACTATTTTTGTAATTCCACCAAATGTTGCCATTTTCAAAATCTTTGAACTATCAAGTGAAAATATATTATAGTGTAATATAAGACACACTGATCAGGCATAACACTTTGACCATCTTCCTAATATTGTGTCAGTTCCCCTTTTGCTGCCAAAACAGCAAAACTTCACTAGACCCCTGAAGGTGTGCTGTGGTATCTGGTACCAAGATGTTAGCAGAAGATCCTTTAAGTCCTGTAAGTTGCGAGGTGGGGTCTCCATGGATCGGACTTGTTTGTTCAGCACATCCCACAGATGCTCAATTGGATTGAGATCTGGGGAATTTGGAGGCCAAGTCAACACCTTAAACTCGTTGTGCTCCTCAAACCATTCCTGAACCATTTTTGCTTTGTGGTAGGGCGCATTATCCTGCTGAAACAGGCCACAGCCACCAGGGAATACCATTTCCATGAAAGGGTGTACATGGTCTGCAACAATGCTTAGTGGAACAATGGTACGTGTCAAAGTAACATCCACATGGATGGCAGGACCCAAGGTTTCCCTGCAGAACATTGCCCAAAGCATCACACTGCCTCTGTCAGCTTGCCTTCTTCCCATAGTGCATTCTGTCGCCATGTGTTCTCCAGGTAAGCGATGTACATGCACCCAGCCATCCACGTGATGTAAAAGAAAATGTGATTCATCAGACCAGGCCACCTTCTTCCATTGCTCCGTGGTCCAGTTCTGATGCTCACGTGCCCACTGTTTTTGGCAGTGGACAGGGATCAGCATGAGCTCCCTGACTGATCTGCTGCTATGCAGCCCCATATGCAACAAACTGTGATGCACTGTGTATTCTGACACCTTTCTATCTGAACCAGCATTAACTTCTTGAACAATTTGAGCTACAGTAGCTCGTCTGTTGGATCGGACCACATGGGCCAGCCTTCGCTACCCATGTGCATCAATGAGTCTTGGCCGCCCATGACCCTGTTCACCACTGTTCCTTCCTTGGAGCACTTTTGATAGATACTGACCACTGCAGACCAGGAACATCTCACAAGAGCTGCAGTTTTGGAGATGCTCTGACCCAGTTGTCTAGCCATCACAATTTGGCCCTTGTCAAACTCGCTCAAATCCTTATGCTTGCCCATTTTTCCTGCTTCTAGCACATCAACTTTGAGGACAAAATGTTCACTTGCTGCCTAATATATACCACCCAAGAAGAGATAATCAGTGTTATTCACTTCATAATGTTATGCCTGATGGGCTTGTATGTAAGCAATAAGGTATGAGAGGCTGTGCTGTATTGTGAATAAGTCACAGCTGAAGGGCATGTTAGGCACGACGGGAAGCGTTACTTTCAATTGAAGTAAACTCTTACTAAAAGCCTTCCTTTGGCGGAAAAAATAGTCGCTGACTTGAACAGCAACAGAAGTTACATTATTACGCCATTAGATGGCGGCAAAGACTGTCTTTATGAGTGTGTCAGTCAGTAGCGAAGACTTTTACATTGAAAAGACTGAATTTTTGTGAACACGGAACAAGACACAACTGACAAATGCTTTGATTAGCGCTGTCAGTCACGGGAAAACCCCTTAACTGGTAAAAGGACAAGATAATACATCGGACATTTAAACAGATTTTTTATTATAAACATAGGCCTGACCTGAAGGAAAATGCTAAATCTGAATGCAGGTAAAAAACTCGCTCACTCAATCTCTTTCTCACAATACTCTTCTACATAATACAGTAAGCTTCAATTAACAAAATCAATTGAGAGCATACAGTTTACGTTGCTAAGGGTGGTTGCTAAGGGTGTTGTGTAGTGATACACAGAACCGTTGGGTTAAGTGGTCATAGCCGTGTTTTATTGTGAATAAAACACAGATATTGACCAATCAGAATCAAGGACAGAAACTAACCTTATATATATTTCAACTTTCAACTAAAATACTGTCTGTCTCTCTAAAAGGGATTCATACAATGCAAGCTGAATATGATGGTGCATAAGTATTCATTCAGTCTTGAATTTAGCAATGACAACTCTCAGTATGTCTGCAAACCTATCCTGAATAGCATCTGGGGCTCTCGTGCTCATAGTGTGTGTGTGTGTGTGATTCAATTCATGCTGTGACACTTTTAGCTGCCCATGGGGCACTTCCTGCTACCATGTGCTCTGCTTCCTGCGTGATGGGCATGACCAGAATAAAAGCAGAATGGATATGACTCACCCATACAAATAATGACCTGGGGAACGAATACTTTTCTTCCTGTCTTCTGCTAAACATTAATGCACTGCAAAATAAAGCACAAATACACAATGAATATGACAAAAAAAAGACTAAAGAATAGTAAATGAAAGGGCACAAAGATTCCACTGAAATGTCTACAAGGGCTGCAGGATGAGTTGCTTTTAAAGCTTTATTTATTAAAGTATATGGCTAATGATAACAGTGATGCTTGCTTTATTTAACACTGTCCATCTCTATGAACGTCTTCACACCAAAATATCAAGCTATGATCTATATCCATTTTGGTCAAATTCTATAAAACGATTATTATAAGGTAAAGATACATTACACTTGAGATCAATGTTTATGGTTGAATGGTTATTGTGGGCATGCTATTTTCTTAATTATATATTAGTTTAGAATATAATTCTTATTTAGTTTTTTTCTTGAAGGTAATATTTAATAGATAGACTGCTTGAATGCCTTTCCAGCTTTTTTTTTCTCTGTATGTTTCCTTTCACTCACATTCCTCCTGCATCTCTTTTGTTTGTGACTCTGTGCATATCTCTACTCTGTTTATCCTGTCAGATTCTTGAAGTGATTGACAGTTCTGACATGGCCAATCAACTGCTCAGCAGCAAGGTCACTTGTCAGGTGCAGATTCTGATTGGCTGCAGGTAAGAAGTCTTTTTTTGATAGGTGATAGTTTCACATCATCAAGGGCAACTAGGTGCTACAACAAGTAATTAAATATTTTTGCAAGGATTTATGAGGTCTAGAGGTGTGAGTATGATGTGCGTGTGTGTTTATAAAACTACTTACCTGAGAGTAGTTGTGAGCTGTGCACACTTATTTTGTGTATGCTGCTTGTGTAAGGGACAAAGTGGACTGTCAATGACAAGAAACAGCCTGATCACCTTCATTAACTGTCAAATGAAAATGAAAATAAATAAATAAATACATTTTAAATTAAATGAGCACATACATATGCAAATGCATAAAAATACATACATAAAAATAATGTATAAAAATGTGCATAAATAAATGCTTAAATAAACTAATTCATAAACAAAAGACATTTAACGCACAAATATTTGCACAAAAAAATAAATGCTTAAATGCACAAGTTCATAATAAATAAATGCATAAACAAATGAACAAAATAAATGAATACAAATAAATAAAATGCATAAATAAATGCATAAACAAAAAATGCTTAAATACACACATTCATAATAAATAAATTATTAAACAAATGCATAAATAAAAAAATGAACAAAATAAAAGGAATAAAAACACAAACAAATAAATAATAAACAAGAATATATAAGTAAAAATTGCATAAATAACCCTTTCGCACGTAAGTTTAAAATATTCTGGCTGACCCCCCAGCGTGAGTTTTTTTAAGGCAACCCTTATTTAGAACGTATCACTTTATTGTTTCCATGGTGACACGTCATTGCTTGTCACGTAACACACCACAACGCTTTATGACTGATGATCTACTTTTATTTAATTTTCCTTTTTTATTCAAAATATTCACAAATTTGTTAGCAATAGCATGAAATATCTGATATTCCGATTGTCAAATATGTGCAAGTGGATGTGTTTTGCTGTTTAAACACCTTTATAACGATCGTGTTAGTTGAGCTATATGCGCGATGG
This sequence comes from Chanodichthys erythropterus, assembly GCF_024489055.1. Classification (NCBI taxonomy): domain Eukaryota; kingdom Metazoa; phylum Chordata; class Actinopteri; order Cypriniformes; family Xenocyprididae; genus Chanodichthys; species Chanodichthys erythropterus. The sequence goes on from NC_090231.1 coordinate 39,599,131, forward strand.
GTGCCGCCATGCTAGTTTGCGCCACACAGAGAATCGGATCTGCTGGATTTACAACACGTGAATTAATCCAATTCTCCCAAAATATATTAAAGTAAGTGAGTCAGTGAACTTAAAGTTAAAGTTACTTTCACAATGTGTATTCTATATACATCATTGTGTATTATACAAACTCTAGATATATTGTTTTGTTAGTACTCATGTGTAATGTCTGAAACCTAAAATAAACATTATTTGGTTGAAAACACTGCATATATGTGATAAATGAAAGCGCTGTACGCGTCTGTCTCTGGTTTAGTGGCAACCAAAGCGCGCACGAACATTTGAATTTGGCAGTTGATCATGTGATGCACTGAACGTTCTATTCACACCGGTGTGATTGTACGCGTTAAATACTTAAATGCATAAACAAACAAACAAAATATATGATTAAATGAATAAATGCTTAAACAGATGCACAAATAAATAAATGCTTAAAAATAAATAAATGCATTGGGACAAATTTTTCCACTTAGCAGCTGAGATGTAATGTTGCTGGTTCAAGCCCTATAAGAACAATTGTGCTCTTGAGTAAGGTACTTAACCTCAGGTTGCTCTGAGTGGATTTTCTTTGTAAGTGTACTGTGCAGTGGAAAAGAGTTTACTAAATGACTAGATATTTCCTACTCTATGATCATGTTCATTCACTTCTTTCTCTTTTTTTTTAGCACTCAGTGAAGCTGGATTAAAGAGAAGGACAAAAAACAAGTTTAATCCTGTTCTTGCGGCCTGTTGTCTGACAACATAAAGGATCAATGAGCCACAGGATGTGTTTGGGTTGGTCGTAGCACACAGCAGGTTATGTTGGACTCATGATCAGATGTGTTTGGGCTGAAGCTTGCACGAGGTCAGGAGAGTAAGTCGAGCCACTGCAGGGGGGAGCATCTGTGCACATATGTCTCCTGAACCCCCCTGGCATCCACCACAATTATTATCAAAACCAGTTAGTCAAGGACGATGACCACCTAGATTAGACAACCCACTAGGATATGCCCACTTCACTACCAGTAGCTGATGAACATTGTTGTGACCTACCAACCGATGACTGTTCATATGACATCCCAACATACCACCACAGCAGTCAAACACAGTGAGCTGCATGTGTATGGAACTGTATGAGAGACTGATTTAGGACTTTTTCATGGGACAGCACAACGGAGACCAACAGGAAACCAACTGAGAGTTACGGGAAATAGGAAATGATGTAAACAACACTGCAAAAATTAATTTTAAAATAAAATTAATATAAACAAAAAATACCATGGTATTTTTTATTATGTTAAAAAATATTGTGAAACGTCTAGGTTACGTATGTAACCCTCGTTCCCTCAAGGTGGGAGTGGAGACGTTACGTCAGAGACTGACGAAATGGGGTCTTGCCCGAGAGCCCAATCACCTTTGAGTGTTAACAAAACAAGCCAATGATACGAAGAGTATCTTGGTCTGCGGAATTTGCATGCGCAAGCTCCGCCCCACTCTGTGGGTATATAAGGAGCAGCGCAAGCAACTCGCATTCAAGTCTTCTCTGAGGAGCTGAGCCAAGTGGCCCGACCGTTCAGGGGAACAGCAATTGTGGCAAAGGGATGTAACGTCTCTGTTCCCTCCTTCAGGAAACTAGGGTTACATACGTAACCTAGACGTTCCCTTTCAGTCGGTCACTTTGACGTTATGTGAGAGACTGACGAAATGAGGTCCCTACCAAAAAGCCACAATAGCTGTTTTCCAACAAGACAGTGTAAGTAATAGCACCTTGCCGCGAAGCACAAACACAGAATGCACTGGGTAGCATATTCCAACAGGAATACGCTAACAGGTTGCCTACACATGGAGGTCTTACAGAAGTACCAGCAGAGCGGTGATAAAACTGAGGTAACCAACCTGCAGGGTGGAATTACAAGTCAGAGATAGCAAGTGGCTTGCCAGCGGAAGACACATGCTCCCAAGGAGACTTACAGTGGAATACATACATGGGATTACCCAGAGGGGAATCACAACACATGGAGGCACCTAGTCCAACACAAGGGCTGACCGAAGGGGCATGCACGCAAGTGTAGACATCGACAGTGCTGGAGGAATCCAGGGTTCTGAACAGAGGAACTCAACTGAGGAATGGCGCACACATCCAATCTGTAGAGTGGAATGGCGCAGCAAGCGGATGACACCGAACAGATCCAGCTACTGGCCAGAAGAGGTGAGTATATGAGAGGATAATGGCTCTACACGGAGATTATAAAATCTCGTAATGTGTTAGGTGTCACCCAGCCCACAGCTCTACAATATCTGTCAGTGAGGTGCCACGCGTCAACGCCCAAGAGGAGGCAACACTCCTAGTTAAGTGAGCCCTCACTCTCAGGGAGCATGTTGGTGTACACTACCGTAGCCATATTGTCCATAAGGACCAGGACGTGCTTGCCTCTCAGCAGGGCTCTGGAGCAGTGCAGAGCAAGCCATACTGCCAGCAACTCGAGGCAATTGACATGCCACTGAAGTTGGGGTCCTGTCCAGGAGCCCGATGCAGCATGCCCATTGCACATGGCACCCCACCCTGTAGCAGAGGCATCTGTTGAAACAACAACATGCCTGGACACTGGTTCTGAGGGAACACCGCCCGAATAACACAAGGTCCTGCAACAGAGCAGAGTAGAGCAGCTTGGCAGGCGGAGGGGCGGAGACGGGCTGTGCCGCCTTCCCATGGCTATCTCCTCGCTGCGGCCGGGGCAAAGACTGCTGCTGTGGCCAAGTGGGAGCAGAGGGGGCCGCGGGAGGGCGGCCTCGGCGACAAGCAGACTGAGGCACCTGGGCCGGCGGAGGTGCAGGAGCAGCAGCTGGCCGCCGGGGCAGGATATGGCTGATCGCCTCAGACTGCTTCTGAGCGGCCGAGAATTGCTGGGCAGCAACCTCGACTGTATCGCCGAAAAGGCCGGCCTTAGAGACAGGGGAGTTTAGGAGCTGAGAACGGTCCGACTCCCACACGTCTGCCAGGTTCAGCCATAGGTGGCGCTCCTGGACCACCAAAGTGGACATCACCTGACCAATGGACCGCACTGTGACCTTCGTAGCCCAGAGGGCGAGGTCAGCGGCTGTGCGTGCCTCCTCAAGGGCCGCTTGGTCAGCACCCGCCTCATGTAGGCCTTTGAGCACATTAGCCTGGTAGACTTGCAAGGGGGCCATGGCATGCAAAGCGGAAGCGGCCTGACCCGCAGCTCTGTAAGCCTTGGCCACAAGCGTGGATGAGAACGTACAGGCCTTGGACGGGAGCTTGGGATCACGTGCCACGTAGAGGCACTCGGAGGACACAAATGCATCGCAACCGAGCGCTCCACAGGGGGTACCCCAGCATACCCTTTAGCCGCCCCGCCATCGAGGGAGGTGAAGGTGGAGGAGGCAGCAGAACGATTTCGGGCAGTTAAAGGTGCCCTCCATGAACTGGTTACCTCCTCATGCACTTCTGGGAAGAATGGAACCGGTGGGGGGCCCTGGCGTTTCCTCAGAGCATGCAGCCCCCAGGAACCAATCATCCAGCCTCGAGCATTCAGAATGGGGTGGAGGATTCCACTCCAACCCAATGCTCTCAGCTGCCCGGGCAAGCATGGCCATCAGCTCGGGATCTGACTCGGACGATGCCACTCTCCCAGCGGGAGGCAACGCAGCCGAATCGTCATCTCCCGAGGACTCAAACCGCCTTGAGATGCACCGATCGACATACGATCATCCTTTGGAGCCCCGAATGAGATGCTGGGTCCCCCAGAGGATGAGGCAGCAGGGCCCACCAAAGCTCCACCAGCTGAGATACTTGGGAGGGGGCGCTGCCCGAGGAGGCTGACTCGTCGGGTGTTCCACACCGTAACCCTCAGATCACCCTGCCACCAACCAAAGTAGCCCCCTCATGAAAAGAGGAACTAGATCGGGGTGTGGCAGAGGGGACTCGATACTGTTTAAGGTAATCGAGTTTAGATCTAAGCATCTTGATTGTCATGTTCCGGCAATGAGAACGTGAATCATCCACGAAAGCCGCCTCAGCGTGCTGGAAGCCCCACTACGTAAGACAGCGATCATGGCCGTCAAGAGGAGCCATATAACGACCGCACAAAGAAACACACGTTTAAACCCATGAAGCTCTTTTAGAAGAAAAAGCTCTTTCAGCACTGAAGCGCTCAGGGGACAACAGGCAAAGACAGGAACACAATCTGCTGAAACGCGCCGTCACTCCAGTACTGAAGGCTCGTAGAACACACTCCAGTGAAAGGCAACGATGTGCTCGGCTCCGAATGCAAGTTGCTCGCGCTGCTCCTTATATACCCACAGAGTGGGGCGGAGCTTGCGCATACAAATTCCGCAGACCAAGATGCTCTTCGTATCATTGGCTCGTTTTGTTAATACTCGAAGGTGATTGGGCTCTCGGGCGAGACCCCATTTCGTCAGTCTCTGACATAACATCAAAGTGACCGACTGAAAGGGAACTGTATACACACACTTCCAAATATATTGTTACTGTATATAAAATCTTCTGTAATACTTTATAAAAAGTTCACATTTGTGAACATTAGTTAGTACATTAGCTATCATGAACTGAGTAATATATTTCTTACAACATTTTTTAATCGTTGTTAAAGGCTTGTTGAAGTGTCTTGCAATACGCAGCATTATTCAATGTGTTGACAGTAAGACAGGGCGATATATTGAACAGCCCTGCCCTTTTTTAAAATAGCCAATAGCGTTTTGTTTATATCACAGCTCGGCCAGAGCCATTAAACTAAGTAAAATCTCTGTTCCCTTTCAGTCGGTCATGTTCAATGTACATCAGAAGTGAACCGACAAATTGGGATATCGCTAGAGATATTTAGTACCATATAATCCACTAAAATGACAAAATATTAAATGAAAATATTAATCAAACTAAAATATAGTACATTCACATTGAAAAAAAAGGTAATATTTTTGACTGCCACAAGAAGGTTAATGTAATGTTAATATAAATACAACTGTTCAGTATTATTCATTGTAAGTTCATGTTAACTAATATAGTTTATTGTTAATAAATGGAATCTTATTGTAAAGTGTTACCAAATCTTCCAAATACCAAATTGTGAAATAAAAATTTTTAAAAAATCAGTGCAAATTTAGGTGGATTTGTGTACAAATTGTATTGGATTTGTGTACTGTATGAATAACCAAACTTCTAGAATTCATTACAGTAATGACGTAAAACACATGAAGTCTACTACTACTATAATCCGCTAGTCTATTGGTCTTAAAACTGAGGTAGAAGATCTCTATATGGTTAAAAAGAAAACAGCACAATCCAGTGGGAGACTGATACAAATGTTAATAAACATCAAACCAGAGCAGATAAAAGATCTGGCTGCTTAAATTTTAAAATAAACCTCATCTAGAGGAAGATGCCAGGGCAATGCATGTGATTTGTTTTGGCTACCAAAGATGGATGGCAGAAGGTGGTTTTGGACTCAAAGCGATATTTTCCTTTGCTGAACATGCTGAAAACATCAAGAACATTTTAAATGCATTTAATGTTGCTTAGCATAGCCAAAAAATATATTGAGCAGACTAAACCTGATGCATTTTAAAACAAATGAACCCACTATGAATGTGATGTATACTTGGCGAGCGCACATTCAATGTTAATATACTGTAACAGTTAAGACAGCATACTTTCTTTTTACCGAGGACAAGGTTTAACCATAATAGGTTTGCACAAGATGAATACAATAACTTGAACTCATGAACTAAAGAAACTAAAAGCTTTTTTTCTACGTTGACCTCTAGACTTTACCATCCGATGACTGTAGATAACGACCTCGAAGGGAAAATGATGGAGTACATCACATGTGTTTTGTCCACACAAGTATCTTGACCTCCGGCGACCCTAAAAGGTTTAACCTCTGACCTCCGACATTGGAAAAGCACTTATTGCCTTCTGATAATCAAAACACGTTGTTGTTGAGTGGCGCGGGGTTCAATGGCCATGAGGTAAGACGCCTAAAATACATCTAAAGAAAAACTGCAACCTGGGAAATTACATGGTTAGGGGTGAGGTCACTTTCGAGAGGGACACAGGTGCAGAGCAACAGCACTAAAGCCTTCAGCTCTTCACTGGAGCACCAAACTGCCTGCCAAGAAAAACCTTGAGGACACAATGGCTGGATAATATTGATGGACAAAATGGCTTCTGGGATATGGCAGTAATATAAGATAATGATGAATTCACCTGTGCTGTTTCTCTGACTTGTTTTAGTTTGTTAAAGGGGTGCTTGACTATGATTTCACTTTTTTAACTTTAGTTAGTGCAATGTTGCTGTTTGAGTGTAAACAACATCTGCAAAGTTATGATGCTCAAAGTTCAATGCAAAGGGAGATATTTTCTTTTACAGAAATCACTGTTTAAGGAATACAACAAATGGCTGGTAGGGACTACTACAAGCTTCTTCCTGGGTTGTTGACATCACAAACCCCAAAATTTACATAAATCCCCCAAGAACACGCAAAAAAGAGGGTGAGACCATGTTGGGCTGCTTTAGAGAAGAAGAAGAATTGTTGTAGAAGATTGTTGTTACCATGCCGTCATTTTTTATGCCAGACTGCTTCACGAACGAGGGTCAATTCAATGCTGGATTTGCACAAAAGATTAACATGAAGGCACATGTTAGTCGATGAGTTGAATCAACTCCACCGCAACTATATAAATTTATCCACTAACCATTCAGAAACGTCCAGTTTCATTCTAAAAGTTGTAATTTCTTCCTGAGTCTCTCCATCAGTGTCCGACTCCAGTTTGAACAATGTAAGACTGAACACCGTTACTGACAATCCTCATTTTGGCTGTGTGAGATTCTCCAGATTTGTTGTTGTTGAGCAACTGAAGTGTGAACTGTTACAGCTCCTCCCTCTTCTGGAAAGGGGGCCGGGAGCAGCAGCTCATTTGCATTTAAAGGGACACACACAAAAACTGCATGTTTTTGCTCACACCCAAATAGGAGAAAATTTGTCAAGCTATAAACAAATGATCTGTGGGGTATTTTGAGCTGAAACTTCACAGACACATTCTGGGGAAACCAGAGACTTATATTACATCTTGTAAAAGGGGCATTATAGGACCCCTTGTCCATCTTGTTAAAATATATATGTTATAATTAATGTAAAACATTAGTATTATCAAATATTGTGATAACAGAAGCATGCAAATGGTATTTCTGGTCTCTAGATATGGCTTAGGTCACTCCTTCCAAATGTAAAGCTAGAGGAAATCCAGTCACTTAGATAAAAATAATATTTGTATTTGTTAATTATTCAAAGTAGACAGTTGGTAAACTAATGATGTGTGGTCTTACATTCCCGCAATCGTTCATGGAGCAATAGGAAGTGTCAGAGGAGAGAGAGAGTGCAGCAACAGACAAACTCTCAGAGCGCCAAACAGGCCAGCATGGTGTAATTCTCTTGACATTTTTCATTGTGTGTAATTGCCATTCATTCACTAATGGAGTGCATTGTGTCAGTAATGACAGGAAATGTCAAGTCCCCAACCAGAGTAGGGGTTCGTCACAATTGTTTGCCTTTCCACATGAAAATACACATGCGTTTCCCCGTGGAAAGGGGAAGAAAGAAAGGTATGTCTGTGTTGTCACTGGAGATCCCCACTGCCATTTTCAAGATTGTGTTAAGCCTTATTACTTTGCATTCATCATATTTAATTATGCTGTGGTATGCAAAGTCTTAGTACAACCCATCATTTTCTCCACCGTCTCAGTGAAAGGTGAAGGACATCATTTGAGAGTAAAATGTCATCTGTGAAGTTCGCATTTGTGTTTTGAAACCTTTGAAACCTTTCAAAATACTGGAACAATAAAAGCTGTAATTTGGTTTATAAAAATGGGAAAATGAGAAAATATTTTAAAGCTGAATACAATCAGACAAAAGATGCATAAATGTATTTTTTTTACATTTACTCTACCGGTCAAAAGTTTTTGGAAGTCTCTTTGTGCTCACCAAGGCTTCATTTATGTGATCCAAAATACAGCAAAAACAGTAATATTGTGAAATATTTTTACTATTTAAAATAACAATGTTCTATTTGAATATATTTTAAAATGCAGTCTATTTCTGTTTTGGCAAATGTGAATTTCAGCATCATTACTCCAGTCTTCAGTGTCACATGATCGTTCAGAAATCATTCTAATATGATGAAATGAATGCTCAGGAAACATTACTATTATCAATTTTGAAAACAGTTGAGTACGATTTAAGTTCAAAAGAACAGCATTTATCTTAAATAGAAAGCTTTTGAAACATTATAAATGTCTATACTGCCACTTTTGCATCCTTGCTGAATAAAAGTATCAATTTCTTTAATGTCTTTCCAAAAAAATAAAATAAAATACAATTCTTACTGACCCCAAACTTTTGAACAGTATGATAATGTTACAAAAGCTTTCTATTCTATATATATATATATATATATATATATATATATATATATATATATATATATATATATATATATATATATATATAATATTATTATTAATTATTATTATTTCACGCTAATGTTAAAACGTAAGTCAATTGCTATATAAATTAGGAAGAAATTAAAATTCTGTCGCTGTCTTTATATTTTTTTCATAATTCATTCCTATTAATCACCCTTTACGTTAGTGGATTTTGCAAATATTTAACCAATGAAAGTGGCTGTGACAAAACCTCATAACTCCACATGATTCTCAAACTTTCAGTAAAACGTCTTAACTCCATAAGTGCCGCACACATTTTGGGTCATCTCTACTTGTTTGCAATGCAAGGGTAAATGAAACTGGTTGTGTGATTAAGTACAGCATTTTCTCTACTAAAGAAACTCTATATTTTATATACTGCCTGGCCAAAAAGAAAGCAGCTGTTTGGATTTAAATAGGCAAATGATTAAGAGTCTATGACTGGATCATTATTGCAGTGATTATTATGTTTCTAGCATATGTTTGGGAACAGGTTATTTAACCCTAATTGATGGAGTGTGCAGCTTTTCATTTCTTAAACAACCATTTAGGAAGACACATTATGGCCTTATTCAATGACAATGTCAAGATTCATCAGGCTCTAACTGTGAAAGAATGGTTGGGAGGGAGCATGAAGAATCATTTTCACACATGAATTGGCACCTCCAGACCTTAAATTCATTAAAAGTCTTTGGGATGTGCTGGAGTAGACTTTACAGCGTGCTCACCTCTTGCATCGTCAATACAAGATCTTGACCAAAAATTGAAACACCTCTTGATGGAAATAACATCACAACACTACACACTTCATCAGTTTGCGTTAGAAGAAATGTTGCCAAACATATAACATGCTAGAAACATAATCACCACAACAATGATCGAATAGACTCTTATGCATTTGCCTATGTAAATCTAACAGTGATATAATATATATTTCATAACATGAGATTTTGACAGCAAAACATTGAGCGTCCACAAAGCTACAATAAAACTTTATAACTTGCAAGTTGATGTGACACACTTACTGCCTCAGATGTGGCAGATCTAATGACGGACAAAACGCGTACATCCCACATTCGCTGGTCAAAATTCACTGGGGGGTTAGGGGGGTTGGGATCCAACAATTTGTTTTGCCTATTTGTCACAATATGAAGTAAATCTGGCCCTTGAGACACTGTCAGTTAAACATCTTAAAGACTCAAGTGGTTATGCAGATAATAATTTGAAATGCAAATTTTTGTACTGAATTACAAAAATGCTACACTGAAGAATTTTCACTGGTGTCTTATAATTTGGGAACTATAAAGTTATTCCCACATGATAAATCATCCATCAGTTATATACAATTTTTTTTTCTTCAAGGTTTGGAATACAATCCTATAAAACCATTTAAACTTCAGAATGTTTTCTCAGAATGATTTCTAGTACTTAATTTTAGAACCATGTAAAAGTTTAAAACCTTTTCAGAGGTATTTACTGGCTTGATGACATAACCCTGGCCGACACAGCCTATTGGCCCTGAACCAAATTGGTTTGTCCTCTTTTCTGATGCATTATGGGGAAGAAGGAAGTGAAATCAAGGGGACCGAGAGGTACCAAGGTCCAATTTGTGCTCCTGATTGTATTGAGAATGAGACCCCAGCAACATGCACTTCAGCCCTGACTACAAACAGAAAATCAATACTGTGCAATTAAGCACAAAGCAAAGCTCAGAGGAGAAGCAAAGAGATTTATTTATTAAATTCAAACTCCTACGGCTACTGAAGTTAATTTGGCCTAGGTGCTTTGATAGTGCATTCAAAGCCCAAAGCTGCATTTATTTGTTAAAATATACAGTAAAACAATAATATTGTGATATATGATTATATTTTAAAGTAACTGTTTTCTATTTTAATATATTAATTTAGTGATGGCTAAATCATTACTCCAGTCTTCAGTGTCACATGATCCTTTAGAAATCATTCTAATATGCTGATTTGCTGCTAAATAAACATTTCTTATCAATACAGTCAGTTGTGCTGCTTAATATTTTTGTGGAAACTGTGAAACATTTTTTCAGGGTTCTTTGATAAATGAAGTTCAAAAGAACAGAAAAATAAATTTTTGTTGTAGACATCGTAAATGTCTTTACTGTCACTTTTTATCAACTGAATGTATTCTTGCTGAATTCTTACTGACCCCAAATTTTTCTAAAAAGTGTTAGTAGACATTCAATGGTACCTTTAAGTGTAAAGTGGTTGAAAAGAAGCTAGTCATTTAAATTTAATCACTGAACAAATACTTACAAATCAGTAACATAACAAGCAATCCATTATTAACGAGTCAGCAATATTGCACGAGTCAGCAGTTTTGCAAAGCTGAGTTATAAGAGTAAACTAGTCATGATCCATATACACAGTGCTCTAAGTCTCAGTCAAACAAACATTACAAATACACATTTCCAACAATATCCTGTGGACAAACATCTCCTAATGAACAGACAAAAAAGGTCATGTGACTACATCATTTCAAGTCTGCCATTTTGGCCTCTGCTGTCCTTGATTGGATTATAGGTAAACACAGAACAGTGAACAATATTAAAAGTATAGCTCAACCTAAAAGAAATTCTGTCATCATTTACTCACGCTCATGTTGTTCCATACCTGTATGACTTTATTTTCACAAAAGAAGATATTTGAACCAAACAACAAGTAGAGCCCATTGATTTCTGTTGCATGGATTATATATATATATATATATATATATATATATATATATATATATATATATATATATACAAACACTGAGACCTTCTCAGTCTCAGACATATCTTCCTTTATATTAAGAAGAAATGTCATCTCTTTAGAGTCACCATGAAATAAAAAAATTGACCTTTTGAGCGGTACTCTCCCACATATGGGATTTAGAACGTTCAGTGATGTCACATAACTGCCAGATTCAAACATACTCGGTTGCTAACATTACCTTAGATACGGAACGAGTACTGCGTTGTTCATTAATAAGACAAGACGCAATGGGGAAAATTCCTTTTTCTCCGATTCTGAAGCCTTTATACAATCACGCAGCATTAACTGTACGGCCATTGATTCATGAAGTTAAAATAAATGAACCAATGACAGCGCGAAATCGCGTGAGACAATGGTCAAGTCAAGTCAAGTCAAATTTATTTATATAGCGCTTTTACAATTGGTAATTGTTTCAAAGCAGCTTTACATATTAGAAGCACAGAAAAAAAAGGGAAGTGGTTAAAACTGTACAAACAAGCGTGGTAATATGTAACATATACAAGATGGTGCTACATTAAGCCAATGTCGGCTGACTTCCAGGGGTGGAAAAAACCCCCTAGGAGAAAAACCCAGCGTGCTAGCACTGGGAAAAAAGTCCTAGGAGGGAAAAAAACCCTTGGAAGATATATATATGTAAATGTATATGGAGATCAAAATCTGAATTGTACATTTTTATTATAGAGATTAAAAATCGATTATATATAAATATATGTAAGCAGATACGGGGATCCTGGGCTACGTTGTAGTCAGGTCCAGACGCAGGTTCTCCATCTGACCTGGATACGGCCTGGATCCAGCACCCGGCAAACCTCAGGATAAGCAGAGAGACAGATATTAGCGTAGATGCCATTCTTGTTCTGATGTACAGGTATATCTAGTGTTATAGGAAATGTTCTCGGTTCCGGCCGACCTAATTATTGCAGCGTAACAATCCTTTAACGGATTTGAAAAATGTTAATGTATTGATAATGTGTTATGTGTATGCAAGAGCAAAGAGATGTGTTTTTAGTCTAGATTTAAACTGACAGAGTGTGTCTGATTCCCGAACAATGCTAGGAAGATTGTTCCAGAGTTTAGGTGCTAAATAGGAAAATGATCTGCCGCCTTCAGTTGATTTTGATATTCTGGGTATTATCAACTGGCCTAAATTCTGAGATCGCAATAAACGTGAAGGACTATAATGCATTAAGAGCTCACTTAGGTACTGGGGAGCTAAACCATTTAGAGCTTTATAAGTAAGTAGCAAGATTTTAAAATCTATACGATGTTTAATAGGGAGCCAATGTAATGTTGACAGAACTGGGCTAATATGGTCATACTTTCTGGTTCTAGTAAGAACTCTAGCTGCCGCATTTTGAACCAACTGTAGTTTGTTTAAAAGCCGAGCAGAACAACCACCCAGTAGAGCGTTACAATAATCTAGTCTTGAGGTCATGAATGCATGAACCAACTGTTTCGCATTTGTCATTGAGAGCATATGTCGTAATTTAGATATATTTTTTAGATGGAAGAAGGCGGTTTTACAGATACTAGAAACATGACTTTCAAATGAAAGATTGGTATCAAAGAGCACACCCAGGTTCCTAACTGAGGACGAAGGTTTAATGGAGCACCCGTCAAGTGTTAGAGAGTATTCAAGGTTTTTTCGTGAGGAAGTTTTTGGTCCAAAGATTAGGAAATCAGTTTTTTCTGAATTTAATAATAAGAAATTTCTTGTCATCCAGTTTTTAATGTCAGCTATGCATTCTGTTAGTTTTGTGAATTTGTAGGTTTCGTCAGGGCGCGAGGAAATATAGAGCTGAGTATCGTCAGCGTAGCAGTGAAAACTAACACCATGCTTCCTAATTATCTCTCCTAAGGGCAGCATGTACAGAGTGAAAAGCAACGGTCCTAATACTGAGCCTTGTGGTACCCCATATTTAACCTGTGATCGATACGACATCTCTTCATTAACTACCACAGACTGATAACGGTCAGATAAGTATGATTTGAACCATGCCAAAGCAATTCCACTAATGCCAATATAGTTTTCAAGTCTTTTTAAAAGAATGTTATGATCGATAGTGTCAAAAGCAGCACTGAGATCTAATAACACTAATAGAGAAATACAGCCACGATCGGATGATAGGAGTAGATCGTTTGTAACTCTAACGAGAGCAGTCTCAGTACTATGGTATGGTCTAAATCCTGACTGGAAATCCTCACAGATTCCATTTCTTTCTAAAAAGGAACACAGTTGTGTTGAAACTGCCTTTTCTAGTATCTTTGACAGAAAAGGTAGATTCGAGATTGGCCTGTAATTTACTAAATCTCTCGGATCTAGTTGAGGTTTTTTAATAAGAGGTTTGATAATAGCCTGCTTAAAGGTTTTTGGCACGTGTCCTAGTGTTAAAGATGAATTAATTATATCAAGAAGTGGACCTACGACCTCTGGAAGCATTTCTTTCAGTAGTTTAGTCGGCATTGGGTCTAACATACATGTCGTTGATTTTGATGATTTGATAAGTTTAGATAATTCTTCCTCTCCTATAGCGGCGAATGATTCTAGTTTTACCTCAGGGACACTACAGTGCACTGTCTGAAGCGAAACTGTAGACGGTTGCATGTTTATAATTTTCTCTCTAATATTATCAATCTTGCAAGTAAAGAAGTTCATAAAGTCATTACTGCTGTGCTCTATGGAAACGTCAGCAGTTGAATCTCTGTTTCTAGTTAATTTAGCCACTGTGTCAAATAAATACCTAGGATTATGTTTGTTTTCTATTAAGAGATTTGAAAAATAAGTAGATCTAGCATTTCTTATGGCTGTTCTGTACTCAATCATTTTTTCTTTCCACGAAAGGCGAAAAACTTCTAGTTTTGTTTTCTTCCAACTACGTTCAGCTTTTCTAACAGCTCGTTTTAGAGCCCGAGTGTGCTCATCATACCACGGCGTTGGATTAGTTTCCTTAATCTTCTTTAGACGTAAAGGAGCGACCGCATCTAATGTGCTGGAAAAGAGAGAGCCAATAGTTTCTGTTGCAGCATCGAGTTCTTCTAAGTTGTCAGGTATACTAAGGCGATGAAACTGCTCGGGGAGATTATTTATAAAGCAATCTTTAGTGGCAGACGTGATTGTTCTACAATATTTATGGCTGGGTGGTGGTTTTGTAGCCTTGGCTAATTGTATTATACACGAGACTAAATAATGATCTGATATATCATCGCTCTGCTGTAGAATTTCAACAGCATCAATATCTATTCCATGCGACAGTATTAGATCTAGGGTATGATTACGACAATGAGTGGGTCCTGACACGTGTTGTTTAACTCCAATAGAGTTTAAAATATCTGCAAATGCCAATCCAAATGCGTCTTTATTATTATCTACATGGATATTAAAATCACCAACAACAAGGACTTTATCCGCAGCCAGTACTAACTCTGATAGAAACTCAGCAAATTCTTTGATAAAGTCAGTATGGTGCCCTGGTGGCCTGTATACAGTAGCCAGCACAAATGTCAACTTACATAATGTTACATAAAGCACCATCACTTCAAAGGAATTATATTTGAAATTCTTTTGAATGATTCTGAATATATTACTATAAATTACAGCAACACCTCCCCCTTTGCCTTTCTGTCGAGGATTGTGTCGATAATCATAACCTTGAGGACTAGATTCATTTAAAGTAATGTAATCGTCTGGTTTTAGCCAGGTTTCTGTCAAACACAGCAAGTCTAGTTTATTGTCTGTGATAATTTCATTTACAATAAGTGCTTTTGAAGAAATAGATCTAATATTCAGTAACCCAAGCTTTATCATTTGTTTATCTGATTTATCTGTGATTTTCATTTTTTGAACATCAATTAAATTTTTACCCTTAAAAGGTTTTGTAAGTTTTTTGTATTTACTAGTTCGAGGTACAGACACAGTCTCTATGTGATAATATCTAGGTGAAAGTGTTTCTATGTGCTGTGAATTATCTGAGTTCTGTGACGTGAGGCGGCTAGCAGACGGTCGGTTTAAGTGAGCCCGCTCGAGTCTGCCAAAAGAGCCGGGGTATCGGGCTATATAAGCAGCTGTCTCACCTTGGCAAATCCATTTAATTCAACTGAAGCGACAGCATGAGGCGTCTCGCATGTAGCGTGGCAAAGTACGCAGTACTCGTTCTGAGGGGCCTAGGGTGTATATAGAGGGCACAGAAAATAGTTACGCCCAGACGTGTTTGGGGTCGTAATGGAAAGCCATAAGCTGGACACAGTGGGGAGGCTCATGCAGAAAGGGCCTGCATCTGAAGCGCAGAGACATCTAGATTATAAAACCTGACAAATGTGGATGATGAGGCCCAACCGGCCACCACACAGATGTCAGCAATGGAAACGCCACAGGACCACGCCCACGAGGAGGCCATACCTCTCGTGGAATGCGCTCTTACACCCAAAGAGCATTGAAGGCCTAAGTGAGTGCTATAGCATCGACTATCCATCTGGAAAGCCTGGGCTTCGAGACCGGAAGACCTTTTGTGCAGCCATTGAAGCAGACAAAAAGCTGTTCCACCTGACGAAAGGAGGCAGAATGGTCCTGATAGGACAGAGTAGGTTCAACTCCTGTTCATCCTGAGAAGGAGGAAGAGCGGAGAGTACGACCATCTGCACCCTAAAGGGGGTAGATAGGACTTTTAGGACATATCCATGTCTCGGTTTCAGGATGACTATGGAGTCGTTATGCCCAAATTCAAGACACAAGGGGCTCACAGAGAGCGCCTGTAAATCTCTCATACGCTTAACTGATGCTAAAGCTAGCAGTAAGGCAGTTTTCAGCGACAGGGGCCATAAGTCGGCAGTCTGGATTGGTTCAAAGGGAAGACCTTTAAGAACTCTTAGAACCACAGAAAGGACCCAGGTAGGAACTGTGAGGGGACAAGGGGGATTCAACCTCCTGGATCCCTTCAGGAAGTGAACAACAAGGTTGTTTCTCCCTATCGACTGCCCCATTATAGGAGCATGAGAAGCTGCTATAGCTGCGACATAGACCTTAAGGGTAGAGGGAGTACGGCCTCTATCCATTAAGTCTTGAAAGAAGGACAATATCTGGGATATGTCACAAGTCTATGGGTCCTCACCCCGGGCTGTAGACCAGGTGGCAAAGATGGCCCATTTAAGAAAGTAGAGGCGTCTTGTAGATGGAGCTTTAGCTTGAAAGATAGTGTTTAAGACATTCTCTGGGAGGCTTGCAGACGCCATGGGCGTGGCCATGGCTCCATGGGCGATAGCCAAGATAGCTCCGAGAACCATGGTTGGGTCTTCCAAAGAGGAGCCACCAGTAGTACTTTGTGAGCACCTTCCCTGACTCATCTGATTATTTGGGCAATCAGCTCAATTGGGGGAAAAGCACCTTGTTGCCAGGCTTGGGGCAGGAACCGCAGTTTCAGCCAGAGCTGCAGAGGGCGCATGTGAAGCAAGCCCAGCTGCAGAGCCGGAGATGCTGAACTCATTAGACCTAGCATCTCCTGAAATGTTCTAAGTGGCAGAAAAGCCCCAGGCGTAACGAGGTTGTTACGAGCTGCTGAATGGCCAGAGAATGCTCTGGAGTGACCACTGCCCTCATGTGGGTCAAGTCTAAAATTATCCCCAGGAATGAAACACGTTGGCTGGGAGATAATGAGCTCTTTGTAAAATTGACCCTGAGCCCCAGGGTCAATGGTGCCTAGCAGAGCGTGAGCGCCGTCTGTGCTCAGGCTGTGGCGTGGGCTTAGTGGCTGGCGGCTTGTCCATGGGTGGCTGCTGCTGACCTGGTGCTGACTTGTCCGCGTCCTTGATCTCGGTCAGGTTGAGCCATAAGTGGCGCTCCACCACCAGGCTGGCCATTGAACATCCCATTGCCTGAGCCGTGGTCTTCGTGGCATGTAGGGCCAAGTCCGTCGCACTATGCAGCTCCTTAAAGGTGTTGTGCCCTGCCTCATCCAGGTCTTGGAGGAGCTTTGCTTGGTACACATGGAGTACCAACATGGAGTGCAACGCTGCCTGACCGGCCGAGGTGTATGCCCGTCCAGCAAGAGCCGAGGTGGTACGACAGGGCTTGGATGGGTGGGCGGCCTTCGACTTCCATCACAAGTGTGAGGCCACAGGAGCCTCCAAAGGAGACAGCTTCTCATATCCTTTCTGCCCGGCACTGTCAACGGAGGAGAGAGCGTGAGAGGCAGAATGATGCAAGCAGGCAGAGTAGGGGGCACGCCATGACTTCATGAGCTTGTCATGGACCTCCGGAAAGAAGGGCACTGACCGCCGAAGAGGCGCTTGGCGGAGTCCAGGCAGGAACCACTCGTCTAAGTGTGTGGGTTCCTCAGGCGCATACCACTTCAATCCAAGCAGCTCAACTGCCTTTGACAGCACGCGGGTGAGCTCTGAATTGATGGATGCCCTGCCGTCAATCGTCTCCAAAGACAGCAAGGGGTTGGGGTAATGAAGCGGCAGATCCCCCGAAATGAAACCAGGTCACTCACAATGGCAGAGGGACGTTGGTCTGGGCAGGAGAAATGGATGGGGGAAGCCTCTCTGTGTGGAGAGAGTGAGGCACGGGGGACCTGAGCCGATGTGAGCTCACTCTCATCCGAGCGCTGAGATCCTCTGCCCTGCTGTTTTTTCCTCACAGGCTCCTGGGAGGAAGAAAACGGGTGGGTGCGAGGAGCGGAGTCACGTTCTGAAAAGAACGCTATATGTGAGTGCAAAGAGGCCAGACTCATACTCTCGCAATGAGAGCAGGTCATTTCCATGAGCGCAGCTTCTGAGTGGGATTTCCCCAGACATAATACGCACTCACTGTGCCCGTCATCAGCGTGCAGAAGGGTTCTGCACATGCCACAGCCATGGCGTGACATTTGCAACAACATCGCAGAATTTTTGTTGTTGCGAAGCGTTGGGCGATCAGCGCTGCACAAGAGCGGTGATCTGAGCGGCAAGAGAGCTGCAGGCTGCTCGTAGACGCCAGCTGCTAGAAAGCGGTGAGCTGCTTGAGAGCGTTGAGCAGAATAGAGAGCGGTGAGCAGGGAGGTGAGCTGACCAAACTGCTGCAGAGTGGTGAGTTGATCAGCTGCGAATTCCAGCTGCTTACAGTTGAAGGTGGCTCTTAGATCAATCGAAGTCTCGTAGATCAATCGAAGAGATGATATCTGCGTCGCTGAAGGAGAATAAATCGATTTGCCATGGTGAGACAGCCGCTTATATAGCCTGATACCCACCCCTTTTGGCGGGCTCGCTCACCATTGGCTCACATGATTTCGTGCTGTCATTGGTTCATTTACTTAAACCAATGTCCGTGCAGTTAACACTGCGTGATTGTATAAAGGCTTGAGAATCTGAGAAAAAGGAGTTTTCCCCATTGCATCTTGTTTTAATAATAATTAATATTAATTAATAAGACGAACGACGCAGTACTCGTGTAATATTGCAAAGGAACTGTGCTTTCATGCTTTGGCTGCGAGACAGACACACTCAGCGCTTGTCACATATCACAACTATGCAGTGTTTTCAGCCATATAATGTTTTTTAGACATTTAAATACACATAAGCACCAGTAAAACAATACATTTAGAGTTTGTAAAATACACACTGATGGAAGCAGCAATAACGATCCATTCAAATATAATTTGCCGATGTTTATTCATATCAGACACACATAGTGGGCCCAAGTAACTATAAAGTTTACTCTATTATTCTTCCAGTTCACCAGCCACTTGCATGTATTTCAGGAGAAACTGATGAATTCACATGCTGTAAATCCAACTGACAGGACTAAGATGGTAGTGGCCATCTCGTGTAATGGATCAAGATAAAGATAATTTATAAAGGTTTTAAAATGACAAAACATACTCACTTACACATATTTGAGAATCGGAATTTCAGATAGTTGATGACATGGTAAGCAAGTGTGCTAATATTTTAAATAGGAAAAACAAAATAATAGTGATACATCTGTCACACAGTGCTATTGTGTGTTATGTGACAAGCATGATGTGTCGCCATGCAAACAATAAGGGCAAACGTTCTAAAATAATGGTCGCCTTAAAAAACTCACTCTGGGGGGTCAGCTAGAATATTTTTACCTGTGCACATTAATCATTTTTTTAAAATAAATTTGCCCTGTAATCTTTAAAATAACTTCTCCATTTTGCAGCACCCTCTTCTCTTCTCTTCTCTTCTCTTCTCTTCTCTTCTCTTCTCTTCTCTTCTCTTCTCTTCTCTTCTCTTCTCTTCTCTTCTCTTCCACGTTTACTGATGTGACGGTGTGACAACCTGTCACTCACATGACATCGACCAATAACAAACCACAACCATCCAATCAATTCCTGATTGACAGAATCAAGTCCTGCCCAACATTTTTCTTGTTTGCAAAGCCGTTTTACATGGATATACATCACAATAGGCAAGAGAAGACTATCACAACTTCTGTTTCATGCCGACTTTAATTATACTACACAACGTCCACCCAGCTCAAGTAAACATATACTGTAGCGCTACACACTAGCTTCGACACCTATATGGAACAATTGCTGGACCAACCTTGCTCTCATAGACTCATAATGAAGCTGACATGGGCCTTTTCATTTTCCAGCTGGAACAGAAGAAGTGAAAAGGCTAATTTTGCTGTCGAGAGTTGATTGACGTGCATTTGCCAATGCGGTTCTAATGGGTCAGTACGTTTCCATTTGACAGTAGTGCGTAATGAATGACCTTGCACGCTCACCAACACACACACACACACCACCTCAGCAAACACCCCAAGGAAATTAGAGGCCTCGTGTCATTGTTTTCGTGAACCTTGTTTCTTTTCTCCCTCTACATCTTGTCTTGAGCTCGGCCTCTCTCCCTTCTTCTGTGGCTGGCTGTGAAGAATTTGATACAGGTCCGGGTGTGGAAGTAAGGGGCGAGTAAATGAAATATTGATCCGCTGCTCCGTGGCCTTGCCTTCACCTTGTCCCAGCGCTGTGAGTTACCGACTTTTTCCGTTCTGCTTGTAATAGGAATTATTACAGAGGGCCTGGGCGAGTAATTACTGGGCATGGCGAAGGGGAGGGCCCCTGTCGTATATTTCTGTAAAGAAGTTATTTACCGTGCCTTCTCCAACACCAACCTGGCCCTTTTCCCTGTCGCTCTCCGTCCTGTCCCTGTCTTTCTTAACCTTGATTCAATTCTGTTAACTATCATTAATCATCTGAGCTGTCTGGGGAAGTTTATCAAAAGCAAAAACAGGGGTGTGAACGGGTCAAGCAGAAGTAGAGGGTTTGACATTGCTTCTAAATTTAACTGTTGTGGAAGTTGAATCGAACACCCATGTAAAATTGAAATGTACTCAATTGCAATTCATAGAAATACCAACTGTATTTCATTAGTTCAACAAAATGGGCAAAAACAGATCACTTGGCCAGAAATATGCTTTACACAAGCATGCAGATATGTGCGCTTGGCCAACTCACTACCAACTCGGTATTGGTTGAACATGCTTGACCTGAAAGAAAAAAGGGACCATGAAAGAAGTTGTTTATGTTAATTTTCGCTATAACGCCAACTCTGAGAAATGCATTAAGTGTTTTAGGTCTATGTCTACTCTATTTTGAATTGATGTATTCATCCTTTATGATCCTTGAGATGAAATTTAGTTTATTAAATAGAAATTAAATATATTTTTAAGTTTTTCCCTGCCATTGACGGAATTTTCCTAATTTCCGGCTTTCACTGTTATACCATAGGGGGTGGTATTTCGCAGCTTCTAAAAGAGTAGAGAATCTCCCGATCAAAACACAGGAAAAAAAAGGAGCATAAACAAGTGAGAAATGCGTTTTATTGCTTGTTTTTGCTCCTTTTTTCCTGTGTTTTGATCGGGAAATCAAAATGATCTTTTTGTTCAGAATGTTGCTTTTTTATGACACCCACATTCAAGTGTTGATAAAAAATGCATGAAACTAAAATAAATGTCTTTTCTTTCTTTCTTTCTTTCTTTCTTTCTTTCTTTCTTTCTTTCTTTCTTTCTTTCTTTCTTTCTTTCTTTCTTTCTTTCTTTAAAGCAAAGGCTCTGTTCTTTCTTTTGATATATTGCATGTTCAGATATTCATACAACAAAATATTCTGGTGGGCATGAAAATTATGTTTTGTGAAAATGATCAAAAATGCTGGAGCATAATCGTCAACTTTTTAATAAAAAAACACTGGTGGGGAAAGAGTTTATATATTAATTCTTTTCACGCCAGTTTTTTTTTTTTTTTTTTTTTTTTTTTTTAATTTGCAAGTCAGCGCCAGCATTTTTGATAATTTTTACAAAACTTTCATGCCCCCCAGAATATTTTGTTGTATGAATATACCATTATTTGGGAACAGTTGTGGCCTAATGCTTAGAGAGTCAGACTGGTAACCCAAAGGTTGCGGGTTCGAGTCTCAGTACCAGCAGGAAATGACAGGTGCCGTTAAGCAAGGCACCGATTCCCCAATCGCTCACTGGGCGCCACAGCAAAATGGCTGCCCACTGCTCTGGGTGTGTCTGTTTTCGCTAAGGATAAACTTGGATTTGTTAAATGCAGTAGACAAATTCCAAGTATGGGTTAGCATACTTGACCTTCACATGTCACTTTCACTTAATATTCAAAAGTAAGATTTGCTATGAAAGAAATGCAATTATTCAGCAAAGATGCATTAAATTGATCAAAAGTGATTTTTTTTTTTTTCAAAGAAAAGCTTTTGATCTTTCTTTTCTTCAAAGAATCCTGAAAAAAAAAAGTCTTGATTTTAAAAAAAAATATTAGGCAGCACTATTTTCAACTATGATAATAAGAAATGTTTCTTGAGCACCAAATTGAAAGATTTTTAAAGGATCATGTGACACTGAAGACTGGAGTAATAATGCTGAAAATTCAGCTTTGCCTCACAGGAATGAATTACCTTTTAAAATAAAAAAGTTATTTTATATTATAATAATATTTCACAATATTATAGATTTTACTGTATTTTTGATCAAACCAGTGTAGCCTTGGTGAATATAAGAGACTTTGAATGGTAGTGTGAATTTGGTTTGAAGTGACATTTCAATCACGGATAAAAAATATCATCTTATGTTTGTTGAAACGCCATATGTTGTGTATTTGTTATTTGTGTATTTCATGTTTATGGGTAATTCATACTGCAAAAATTTAATTAATTAAGAACAAAACATACTACATTCAAATTCAAATTGAATTTAATTAATCATTCAGTTCTGAATGGCGCACAACTCTGGTCAGGTCAGTGTGTAAGTGTGGTTCAATTTGATCATGTATCTTTATAGTATGAGTGTGTACACCTGCACCTGCTGCCATATACGTATGAAAAAAGACTGGAAAAAAAGCTCTATGTTGGTGTTGATGTATACTGGCGTCACTTGTAGAAGAAATGGCCGTTTATTTGGCTGATAGATAGGGTGAACCAGTGCCCTTGCTTTGCTTAGCAGGAAGGAAAGGGTGGGTGTTGGATTGGGGTGTGCATGTGTTGAAGGTCACTGTTGAGAATAGATCTAGGGTTAGTGGGGGATTCATCTTGGGTAGGTACCCCTGAGGGGACGATATGACATCCCAACTTAACCTTTTCCTGTCTTACTACAGTCTGTTCCTGCAGAACATCATGTATTTATGTATACATGCTGTAGAGACTAAATGGGTTGGAGAGTGAGAAGCACTTGGTACATCGGGGACATTATGCATTAGATTAATAATGATAATGCAGCTCTTCTCCATTCCAAGTCAAACAGTCTATCCTTGTCTGATCTGGCCTTTGGGACTTTATACTTGCCCAGATGGCCAACCACACTGAATTTTTTTTTTTTTTTTTGCCTATTCAACTTGAAATGAAGTCCTAAAGTTTCATAGAAAGAGAAGTAAAGTACAAGAGCAAGAGAGTGAAAGACGTTTTTTCTAAAGCAGTAGGAAGACGTCAGGACCTGATTTGATTCATTTGGAGAACGAATGAGAGGATAAAAGCAATAGAGATGGAAAATGAGGGGGAGGGAAGAGAGTCAATAAGGTATGAGTGATGAGTGGAGAGGAATCAGGATCAAGGGCAGATGGAGAAAAAGACTAATGGATATAAAAGAATGAGAGAGATAGTGAGAGAGACAGAAAAAAAAAATGCTCAAAACTTTGCTTATTACTGAAAATGAAGACTTAAAGACATAAGACTTCCAATGCTGTAGGCTATTTATAGATGACCTACAGCCATATACTGAAGTTTTATAACAATGAAGTTACAAAAAAAAAAAAAAAAAAAAAAAAAGATTTCTCCTCATATTCCTTTCTAAATTCATTATAAACACTTGACATGTTATTAAGATAGATAATGTCACAATCATTGCACATAGTAGATGTCAGGATTTAACAAAGTGGATCTTCACCTATTAACATCTATGAAGATAACCCAGTTTATAATCAGTAAAGCATGACATGTGAGATCTGAATGCAAAGAAAGAAAATTGACAATGTCTGAAATTCTGGTCTCTATGTCTACAAGATTTTTTAGTCAAACCAATCAACTGTCAAGTCAGGTAGACAAGTGCAATTATATTTTTCGCATATCCATCACACAACAGCATCAGTTATGCACCAAATGAAGGTTGGGGACTAACCTACTAGTATCAGTAGGAATGTGCAATGTCTGATTTGTCTTAGTAGATCAACAAATTGTTAATTAGTGTTATAAATTGTTCTTTGAGTCTGAATGCATCATATACCACATCATTCACAGAATCAGTCTGAACTCATTTTTATGTTCAAAAATTAAATGTTACAAATAAAACATAATAGAAATAGGTTTACAAATCAATTGGATGACAGTTTACATCAACACATTTAATAAACAGCAGTTTATTATGGCTGAATCACTTCAACAACTCAGACACCTTAAATTACAATAAACACCTTTATTAAAGTCGGCATGAATCAAAATTGACAATTCTTATTTTTTATGGAATATTGTAGAATTTATTATCAATAATTTATCCGTGCACTTCATTATTCATTTATTTATTTGTTTAATTCATGTGCCCTTGTAATCTTTAATCAAAAACATTAACCTCCCCTCCCCCTCAAAACACTCATAGTCTCTTCCTGTCACATGCTATTGTGCGAGGGCGGAGCTATCTGGAACTGCCAGCAGATCCAGTGACGTAAGGGGTAAATGAACAGCTGGGGTAAACTGATGCTTCACTTTATAGAGATCAATGCATATCAATGCAGATCAACTGCAAATGGGCCATTTTTTTTTAGCAAAAAACGCCCAAGTTACAACAATCCAATCTATTCCTGAAGGATGAAATCAAGTCCCGCCCTCTCATTTCATATGCAGTTTCACTCGGATAGATGTCACAGTAGAGAAGAAAAGATAATCACAACTTCCGTTTCATGCCAACTTTAATAAAACCTAATTAAAAATCTACAATGAACAGCAATATGTGGCTACATGCATTTTTAATGAAATATTTTAAGATATATAATATATGATATGATGGATGGGATATAGGAATCACTGAACCTTTCTTTCAACTGAATTCATTTAAAGAGAACCTATCATCCAAATTTAATTTTATAAGTTGTTTGAACACAGATTTGTGTCCACAGTGTGTAAACAACCAGCCTATAATGGTAAAAATCCACCCACTCCTTTGTTTATAATTGGCATTAATCATAAACATTCTCTCCAAACAAATGGTTCCAAAAGCCCCACCCATGACTGGTGATGGAATCTGCCCTATTTGCTTAGCTCCTCCCCTGAGTGAGCTGTACACAGTCCGCCATGTTTTTCTTCTCGCCAGAGCATTTAACGGCAGCATTCGAGTAAGAAATGTATTAAAGCTACTAATGTTATTTAATCCAGAGCAGTGAGCGATTTTCTGTTTTTCTTTTGTTGTTTGATATTAATAGCATGTACAGCAGTAGGGACTGTATATTACGCTGCTTTCACTTTAATACACAGATCTTATATACATGCAATTTCTTTCCCTGCTGTTTACATTCACAGACATAACCAACTGTGTTTGTGAACATTGTGTGTTTTTGACATAACCGTGTGCGTATTTGACAGTTTAAAGGTGCCCTAGAATTAAAAATTGAATTAACCTCAGCATAGCTGAATAAGAGTTCAGTATAGGGAAATGACATACAGTGAGTCTCAAACACCATTGTTTTCTCCTTCTTATATAAATCTCATTGAATCTCATTTGTTTAAAAGAACAGGCGAATCTCAACACAACGCTGACTGTTACGTAACAGTCGGGATCATTAATATGTACGCCCCCAATATTTGCATATGCCAGCTCATGTTCAAGGCATTACACAAGGGCAGTACGTCTGAATGTGCACAGCTGAATCATCAGACTAGGTAAGCAAGCAAGGACAATAGCGAAAAAATGGCAGATGGAGCAATAATAAACTGACATGATCCATGATAACATGATATTTTTAGTTATATTTGTAAATTGTCTTTCTAAATGTTTCGTTAGCATGTTGCTAATGTACTGTTAACCCTTTGAGCGGTACGGTCCCACATATGGGATTTTTATTTCAGTGCCCCTGGGCGTACGGTACCACATATGGGATTTCGAACGTTCAGCGACGTCACATAACTGCCAGATTCAAACTGTGCTTTCGCGCCCTGGCTGTGAGACAGACGCGCGCGCTCATGTCATATATCACAGCTATGCAGTGTTTTCAGCCACATAATGTTTATTTTAAGGTTTCAGACATTTAAATATGCATAAGCACCATTAAAACAATACATTAAGCGTTTATAATTTACACATTGATGTCCGACATCAGTGGAAGCAGCAATAACAAATATAATTTGGCGACATTTATTCATATCAGACACACATAATGGGCCTAAGTAACTATAAAGTTTACTCTATTATTCTTCCAGTTCAACAGCCACTTACTTGCTTATATTTCGGGAGAAACTGATGAATTAACCTGCTGTAAATCCGACTGACAGAACTGCAGCGCAAACTAAGATGGCGGCACCCATCTCGCATTATAGATCAAGATAAAGATCATTTATAAAGGTTTTAAAACGACAAAACACACTCACTTACACATATTTGAGAATCGGAATATCAGATAGTTGATGACATGGTAAGCAATTTTGCGAATATTTTAAATAAAAATGAAAAACTAAATAACAGCGATCCATCTGTCATACAGTGTTATTGTTGCTGCGCTCAGCGCTCGTGACACTTAAGACGCGTCGCTATGGAAACATTAAAGGCGAACGTTCTAAAATAACGGTCGCCTTAAAAAAACTCACTCTGGGGGGACAGTTAGAATATTTTAAACTCACGATCGAAAGGGTTAAATGTGGTTAAAGTTACCATCATTTCTTACTGTATTCACGGAGACAAGACTGTCGTTATTTTCATCATTAAACACTTGCAGTCTGTATAATTCATGAACACAACTTTATTCTTTATAAATCTCTCCAACAGTGCGTAATGTTAGCTTTAACCACGGAGCACTATCAGAATTTAAAGGGGCAGCGCAGCCTGAATTGGTGCATATTTAATGATGCCCCAAAACAGGCAGTTAAAAAAAAAGAATAAAAAAAAATATATGAGGTATTTTGAGCTGAAACTTCACAGACACATTCAGGGGACACCTTAGACTTATATTACATCTTGTGAAAACATGTTCTACGGCACCTTTAAGTGAAATTACACAGTTTTAAAACAAAAATGCACTAGTGTAAACGGGGCCCGTGTGTGCTTCGGATGTGTGCGTTCAGAAAATCATATCAGAAGTTTAAACTGTCATGCCATTTAAAATGCAAGCAAATAATTAACTTTTATGATGATGAAGAACTGCAATGCCACGTGAGCATGGCTGCAAGAGAGATAATCAAAAGCAGACAGATGTTTTGTTAGTTTTTGGCAGAGTATCTGAGGCACGAGTTATACAGGCTCTGCCCTCTTTTGGAAAGCGGGTTGGGGAGCAGCAGCTCATTTGCATTTAAAGATACATGCACAAAAACAGCATGTTTTTCCTTCCACTCAAAAATGGGCATTACCAACATGGTATAATAAATTATCTGTGGGGTATTTTGAGCTGAAACCTCACAGACACATTCTGGAGACACTTGAGACTTATATTACACCTTGTTAAAAGGGGCATAATAGGCATAATAGAGGTTACATTTATTCAGCAAGGATCAAGTTAAATTTATAAAGTGACAGTAAAGGCCATTTATAATGTTTCAAAATGTTTCTATTTTAAATAAATGCTATTGAACGTTCTATTCATCAAAGAATCCTGAAAAATGTATCACAGTTTCCACAAAAAACAAACAAACAAAAAAACATGTTAAGCAGCACAAATGATTTTAACATTGATAATAATAAGAAATATTATTTGAGCAACAAAATCAGCATATTAGAATGATTTTTTAAAGGATCATGTGACATTGAAAAGTGCTGAAAATTCAGTTTTGAGGAATAAATTACATTTCAAAGTATATTTTAATTTTGTCAAAAGGGAGTGATTTCAACATACATCTTTAATACGTAACTATCCAATTTGACCAAGTATGCAAACCTCAAGACAATACAAGAGCTATTGTTATGATACTACACATATCTACACACTGTTCTCAGTTTACAGAATGCACATATTGACAGGGGTCGAGAGAGACACAGAGAGAGAGAGAGAGTGCGAGAGGGAAAGAGAGATAGAGAGATAGAGAAAGAAAGTGCTCCACTAAAAGCCTCTGCTTCAATTCAAACAAAGCTGCACCTTTGATTTTTTCTCCTCATGGAGCCTGTCCAGAACTTGCCCTTCTAACAAGATCAAGTCCACTGCTCATAGATTCCATTACCCTCTTCTCAATTAAATTACATCTACATCTGTGCAGGTTAAGGACCGACGCGCGCTGCCAAGACTCCAACTTCATTGGACAGAAAGAGATCCTGGCATTTGCCCTCCCTGACAGGGGCGCAAGTAAAAACAAGCCAAGAACATGAGAGAGTAGAGGGGAGCGAGCGAACATGCGAGAGATAGAGAGAGAGAGAAGGGGGAAAAGAAGAGAATAGAAAATCAATAGAGCAGGAAAGCAGGGAAGAAGATTGAAGGGTGGGACAGAAGGAGAAAGAGAGGGTGACTGTGAGACCACCACGGTCTCAGATGCGTCTGACTGGCAATCGGCAAGAGCATATCGATGAAAGTCGGCAGGGAGAGGTTCGGTAGAGGTGACCCAGCGGCAGCGAGCGTCTCTGGGGATGCACAGAAGCAGTCTGCCCTGTCAGATGAGTCTGGAAGTAGAGGTTATTGAGGCCTGTCTCCCCTTAGTAATTCCCACTGCTCCATTCATGTGTGTGTGGGCATCTCTGTGCTTTTGGAAGCACTGCAGACAGCCCTTCAGGGACCTCCAGAGCCCATCCGGAATTCTTTGATATGGTCAAAAGCTGTGACACTAAAGCGATGAGGTGGAATGCTTGAAAGCCAAAGTCTATGACTGCCAGGATAAAGCACAGTGTCTTAGAGTCAAACTAGTTGTTTGCCAACTTGAACTAGGCAATGCTATGAAATCTCAGTGGAAGACAAATTAAAGTTTACTTGCGATGAGAAAAAAGGCCATGAAATGTTTAATGTTTATGGCAGCGTTCTTAGATGGATGTTGACATTCAGTCCTCATAGACCTCATATAAACTTCTCTCAAAACTTTCAAAGGCTTTATCAAGCCAACTATCATCGCTTGAATACAACCCTTTCTACTTCAATTAGAGTTACATGAATTTCTTTAAATTCATTCATTTTAATATACTTCCTTAGATTCAGTTTGCATCCTGTTTGCTAAAAATTCTGCATAGTGTGCAAAATATCCTGCAACCTGTGTGCCAGCTCAACTGAATTCAGGAACTTAATTGGAACTTAATACACATCTCCATTCATTTATGTGAATTAAGACAATAGTGATAATAATAATAATAATAATAGATTAAACAAATAAACAAATACCTAAGGTAGATAAATAAACAAGTAACAAAACAGCTTAAAGTATTAGCACACAACACCCACTACAAGCCAAAAACAGATTACAAACTAATAAAGAAAACAAGAACACCCACAGAAGAAATGAGACATCTAAAACTTAAATTACCATACTGTAGGGAGGAAGAATGTATTTATTGTTTTTTAAGAAATAAATGTGTCTTTCTAAAGACAGACAGCACCATCTGCGTTCTAACCATCTTTAGGGCTTTTCACACTTGAAATACTGTAGTTAACCCTGGGTCATGATAACCCGGGGTAAACAAACAGGTAAACAGGTGGTGATATAACCCTAACCGTAAAGCCATGTTGGCCGATCAGAAAGGTTATTACTGGTTCCGACGTCACATGCCAAAATCTATGGTTTCACCATTTACACGACAACACTGTAACCGGAGTTTCTAAAAATCTTCACCCAGGCAGGAGTTTTACAAAAATGTTCGGTTTCAGTGACCGGATACTGTGTTTGCATGTGGACGAACGGCCAAACTGCATATGTGGTTTTGAAAATACCCGTGTTCGTGTGGACAGGGCCTTACACTGTACAATACATTACTAAACCCAAGGTTAATGTTCTTATTGGCAGTGTTGGTGTCACTGGTCGATTGCAGCAAGCAACATGTTTACATAAAGCCTTTAGCATTGCACATCTTATTATTATAGTCAACTAGATTTGTCAAAAGTACTGACTTTGGTTCTGAAATTTTAAAAATGTGTTGCTTTGAGCGCTGTTGAACGGATTTGTAAACACCTCTGATTGGCCATTGTGTTGATGCGCTCTTCGGATATGTCTGTGATTGACTTCAATGATTAACGCTTCAGAAACGTTGCAAATAGTCATCAATGACGCTCTTCATCGAGCGCTTACACAGATACAGACCAGTCCGCTGATAGATGTCTGCTTTCAAACGCTACCTCTTTCAAACTCAAACACTTCCATGCCCGAGCGTTGATCATTGTAGCCAATCACAGACATATCTGATGAGTGATGAGTGAACACAATGGCCAATCATCACTCAAAACTTTTGACAAATCTATTGCTGACTATTATGTTTTTCCTGCCTGGACTTTTCGGACTATAAAGATAAGAATGAAAGATTTTCCATAATTTTTCCCCTCAAACGCTGAAACTACTGTTTATACAACATGCTGTGTTTGTTTGACTGTCCAAAGCACATGAATATGAGGCACACATTTGGGTGTCTGTTGCTAAGCATCTAACTGTAACATTCTAGCACACATTTTTTTATACTGTACGCAGTGTGAAAAGCCTTTCTGATTCTCAGGCCCTGTCCCAAACGGCACATTTCATATGCACTTACAGTCTTGTGGACTTACAATGGCCGCTTAGAGCGCATGATCGTTAAGTCCACAAGACCACAGGGTATCCCATTTGACATTTTATGTTTCAGAAGTGTGTTCGCGAGCACCCAGTTTGTGGTTGATATGTGCCCTCATTGCACACTTTTTCCAAGCCCACATGGAAGGGAGCTCTGCAGCAGACTTCTACTGAGTCAAAGCGATGTTACATCATGAAAGTGCAGACTCATAGGAAGACCACGAGTGTTTATGGTGCCACTTGGGACAGGGCCTCACACTGATCTAAAGCAGGACCTTTTAAACCTTCCCCGGTATCTCAATACAGCTGCAAGTAATGAGCACGCAGGTGTTTTTCATTGGTGTAGAAGGAATGGGAGACTAGGAATTTAAATGATAAGAGAGCGACATACCCACTAATCTAGGAATCATTCTGATGTTAATACCTAGATATGACATGATATATACAGTATATCACTGCATCTTAGGCTTCCCACTATATGACACTGTTAATCTAATGTTGTAAAGTTTAATGGATCTGCTATAAACATCCCACAACTAGCTTTATCCCTTGCCTGAACACTATCAGTGCTATTAAAGGCTGATCTGTGTATGCCGGTTTTAGTACAACCTGCTTTTGGAGGGAGAAATTGAGACACTGCTGAAAACATTTCAGGAGTTTCATGACCTACATTTACCATCTTGCAAGCCTACTTCCAAAGCAGCATTAATGAATATTTCTCTTTGAGTAAGCGAACAGAAAACATAATCCTACTCTCATTTTCACAAAAAATCATTGCACTCAAGTCTGATCTCTTTGCCATCAAAAAACATAGGAGTAATTTTATCCATGAACTTGTATGTTTCAAGTTGGATGTCTCAATCACCCTTCAGCCACCATATTAAGATAGGCAGCCTACATTTTGCAAATACAAGAACTAATGTGTTAGTGTGGACAACCTTGACCTTGAACATGGTTACTGTGTCTCACCTTACACTTAAATGAGCCAATCGTCTTCATTATAGAGGCACAACAACACTCAAAATGGCAGCTATATGAATTGAAGTCCTGTCTAAAGTTTGTTTAGTCTAGAATAAAAAAAATATATTTTTTGCCCGATTTGAGAATAAAGGGATAATCCAATCAAAAATGAAAATTCTTTGGAAGATTTTTTGAAAAATAATCCATGTCTGTGACTCCATATAATGCAATTGTACTAGACCTGCAAAGTTGATGCTTCAAAAACCACACAAAGCGATGGTTTATAAAAGCTTCAAATATTTGTATTTTTCTTACACAAGCCTATCATTTCACTTCAGAAGACACTGAATCATCTATTGAGGTTGTATGGATTACTATTGTGTTCACTATGTTTTTTTTAAGTGTCAACTTCGGAGGTCCTTTACACTTGCATTATGTGGATTATTTTTCTAAAAATCTTTTATTTTTGGTGCTCATCTGAAGAAAGAAAGTCATATACAACTGGGAAGGCACGAGGGTGATTAAATAATGAAAGAATTTTCATTTTGGGGTGGAGAATCCCTTTAAAGGGAAACAAATTCTGTCATTTATTACTTACCTTCATGCCGTTCCACACCCGTAAAACCTTCATTAATCTTCGAAACACAAATTAAGATATTGCTGAAATCCGATGGCTCCGTGAGGCTTGCATAGGGAGCAATGACATTTCCTCTTTCAAGATCCATTTAAATCAGTTCATGTGAGTACAGTGGTTCAATATTAATATTATAAAGCGATGGGAATATTTTTGGTGCGCCAAAAAAAACTAAATAACGACTTCTATAGTGATGGCCGATTTCAAAACAATGTTTCAGGAAGCATCGGAGTGTTATGAATCAGCGTATCGAATCTGCAGTTCCAAAGTCACGTGATTTCAGCAGTCTGGCGGTTTGACGCACGTTCCAAATCATGATTCGATACGCTGATTCATTATGTTCTCAGATTTTGTTCCTCATTTGAAATTTTTTCTTGAAAAGTAATTTCAACAAACAGTAAAATTGATTTCAGTCTTTCCAAAATGAGGCAGAAAACTGCTTGCATACTGTAGCTTAAATGAACTTAAGCTGGATATTTGTGGTTGTATTCTAGTTTAAACTATGGCTGTTTGTTTAGTCAGCACTGAATAATTACAAAAGCTGATATAAGAGTCAATTAATCAGCAAAAATGCTAAATCATTTGACCTCTATTTTGTACCATGAAGCAAGCTGACTGGAATCCCTCAAGGCTCTAACTGAGGTCCTCTTCATTTTCCAGCGCTGCTGCAGGCCTCCTTCTGCTCTATCAGCTGGATCAAAAGGGGCTGGTAGAGAAGATTACCCAGTAAAAGGGGATCTCTTGCCAGGCCCAGGAACAGCTGGCAGATGGGGGTCCTGCAGTCGTCTCTGGAGTCATGCAGATGGTAGAAATGGGGAATAGGATGGACACAAATGATTAAAAATGGTGTCCACAAGGTTGTTACTGACAGTCTGCTCACAAATGAAGCATATATGAAAAGCCTGAGGGCAGAAGAGCAAGGATGCAATGAAACCACATCATGCATTTGATGATGCTCAATATTATGCTTAGACCAAACATATGATATGGATATATGTGTAACACGCCTGTTCCAAATGACATCCTGGACAACTTCAGACTAACAATCATGTTTGTGTGAGAAGTGCTGT
Source organism: Chanodichthys erythropterus (assembly GCF_024489055.1). NCBI lineage: Eukaryota > Metazoa > Chordata > Actinopteri > Cypriniformes > Xenocyprididae > Chanodichthys > Chanodichthys erythropterus. The sequence goes on from NC_090231.1 coordinate 39,632,483, forward strand.
GCCGTTGAGACAGACAATATGGCTAGTTGTCACACTTTTTTCTAATGTAATTTTTGTAGATGTATAAACTTTAAAGTCGTTGTTACAAAAGGTCAGTGAACGTTTCCACTTTATTCATTTAACACACAGACCTTTTGTGACAACATGTCTGCTATTGGGGCAAGTTGTCAAGATGGGAACAGTTTGGTTACGTGAACAGTTTTATAAAAAATTTCTTTTCAAAAACACCTTTCACACAAAAAACAATTCATGAGCCGTAAAAAAATAAAAGGTAACATTAAAAAAATACACTATTATTATATACTAAAGTAAGTTTTATGAGAAATTAGTCATTTTTATGCCACTAGCAGAAATAAACTGCATAACTGTTTGTTTGCATGGCCGGACTAGACATGATTCAATGAATCGCATGAATTTGGGGTGGCAAATACCTGTTTGTCCAAACCATGGATTCAGTTTGCTGCTGATAGTGGTCCAGAAACACACTTCAAATAACAAGAACCTAAATAACAAGATACATACAACACATTTCCGTATTTAAAATATACGCTATTCAGTGGCTTTTAAAACAGTAAATACAGGCTTTTAAACAGTGTTAATACAATTGTGACCATGGACCACATAACCAGTCATAAGGGTCAATTTTTTTAAATTGAGATTTATACAAATAAGCTTTCCATTGATATATGGTTTGTTGGGATATGACGATATTGACATACAACTATTTGAAAATCTGAAGGTGCAAAAAAATCTAAATATTGAGAAAATTGCCTTTAAAGTTGTCTAAATGAAGTCCTTAGCAATGCATGATCCACTCACAATTTTTTTAATTTTTTGATATATTTACAGTAGAAAATTTACAAAATATCTTCATGGAACATGATCTTTACTTAATTTCCTAATGATTTTTGGCATAAATTAAAAATCTAAATCGATTTTGACCCATACAACGTATTGTCAGCTATTGCTACAAATATACCTGTGTGACGTTTGACTAGTTTTGTGGTCCAGGGTCACAATTATGCAACAACAACAAAAAACTGTAAACTGTAAAAATGAAAAGGCAATATATGAGCATTATCACACTCATAATTGCGCAATATGGCTGTATATCATCAGCACGGCTGGGATTAGGCCATAGGCATGAGGCCTCAGGTTGCCCTTTTGATATACCCCAAAACAATATATCTCTCATGTTTAATCTACATGAGAGCCACAGTGTCAAATTCCCAAAGGACAGGCTGAGATGAAGCTGTTCTCAGCAGGTACATGAGTGCTTAATGGCCGCCGACGGCCTGGAGCTCACATCTGTGAAAACATCTAAACAAATTTTCAGCACCATGTTTATGTATAAATCACATAGTTGAGGTCTAAACAACTACATTATTGCCTAAAAACTCTTAAATTATTAATTCTGTGACACAATAACAGTAGTATCTGTACAATTATAGTGTGTTTGCTCCTCTGCCATTGACACTCGCTGTAGGAAATGCTGCCAGTTTAGATCCAAGCGGAGTGATGCAAATTGTGAAACGGTTTCCATGTGATAGAATATTACATGGCTGGAAAAGATTAATGAACCAGAACTGTTGTATAAACAAAAGTGTAAAAATATTGCTTTGACCAACAGATGTTGTAATCTCCCAGTGTCGTTTACACATTTTCCAATAATTATTTCAGAAAAGGTACAAATTTGATTCTTTTTTTTTAAAATCCAAATATACTGCAGACTGCATTCCAAGCAGAAGTAATATGGTAGTATATCATTTCAAACAAGCCCAACATCCTATACTTCAGGCAGCATTCAAAGTGTAAGCAGTCACACATGACACCTCATCACCTCCAGCTGTCTCCCTTGACACTCTTTCCTTGGGCAGGAGACAATTTAAAGCAAATCGATAGCATTTCTCCCCTGTAGCATGGGAGGCAGGTTAGCGATTTCTCTGCCTCTCCCTGTCTCACCTCATTGGCATTTTCTATTTCCATCCCATTTTCAGCTAAATGCCGTTTGGCCTGTATTAAGCCCTGAACACAGCCGTCACTAATTCAGCACACAGAGAGAGCTGGAGCTGAGTTGAGTGGGCTTACTGCTTGGGTGGAGCGCAAATGGATTTAATACCATTCTACCATGAGCTTACCTGTTGGGCAGCATTTTAAGTCCTCAGAGCCTGTTCTGCATCCCAAAAGCAGGTTTGTTGAGGATTAACATAGCAAAGCAAGAGAATTACATGCAGAACAACGCAAGCACTCTAAACATCTAAACATGGTGGTATAGCAGTTAACACTCTGGGACTGATAGCACAAACATTTCAGATTTAGTCCCACTCTGACAGACCCATGAACTGGGAAAGCTGAAATTACTGTATGCCCTTGAATAACACACTTAACCCCAAGGCTGCATTAAATGAGGTTTTGATGCCTTTGCAATTCAAGAACTGAATGTCAGACTGAATGAAAAATCTCTGTTAAAAGACAACAACAATGTAGCTTCTTCGCTGAACTGAATAACTGTAGGTCACATTAGGCTTTATTGTGCTCGACTCTGTGCACTGTGCTAAGGTTACTTATCAGTTTAAGCCTGGTTAAAATAAAGAAAATGGGAAAATTTTATTTTAGGGGAGGTATTGCAAATATTTTAATGATGTACAGATTTATTCAAATTAGTAGAATAAAGGCCTATTCACACCAAACACACACACACAAAAATTCAGTGCCACAAATATTCGGTGCAGACAAGATTTTGAATAGAGACAATGCATTCTTATGGAGCTATTCACAACAGGAATAAAAATCGGCAGAAAGTTTGTTTACTCTGTGAATAATATGATTTTTTTTTTCTTTGTTTGGCAATGAAAACTTGCTGACCAATAATATACAAGCTCTGGTTTGTGAGCACAAACCAGAAATGGCATACTCATAACTATGGACTCTTCTAAAAGATGCTTGAGTTTTCTATTTTTTTTTCTTTTTTTACTTTAAATCTGATTATTTGATTTAATTAAAAAAAAAAAGTATATTTGAAAGTGAGTAGTAATTTGTTTGCATAAAATATGCAAATATTCTGCCAACATTCATGCTTTTGCCTTGACGTTTTCCCAATTTGTGTATCGTACCTACATCAATTTCTGATGAAATGAAATGAAAATTCTGTCATTAATTACTCACCCTCATGTCGTTCCACACCTGTAAGACATTCGTCTATCTTCGGAACATAAATTAAAATATTTTTAAACAAAAGATTTGTAAAGCTTCATGAAGCCACCAGATATTTTTGAATTAAATTGTTTTTTTTGTTTGTTTTTTTTTTGGCGCACAAAAAGTATTCTCGGGACTTAAGGAAATTAAGTTTGAAATTAAGGTTGAACCACTGTAGTCACATAAACTGTTTTAAATATGTCTTTAGTACCTTTCTGGCCATCTGAAAGTGTTAATTATCTTGCTGGCAATGGAGGCCTCACTGAGCCATCGGATTTCATCAAAAATATCTTAATTTGTGTTCTGAAGATGAATGAAGGTCTTATGGGTGTGGAACGACATGAGGGTGAGTAATTAATGACAGAATTTTAATTTTTTTGGGGTGAAGTAACCCTTTAAATGTTTATTGCATTACTTCAGTGTCATGTGTGTCAGTGTTTAGTGTTTGTGTGAATGACACTGTGCACCTTTTATATGTTAGTATTTGCCTTCACAGCTTGTGCAAAAGGTGCTTTTGATGATCTTTGATTCATCATATGACTCTCATCACCAAATGTTTTTGGTGGTTGTCAGACAAAGGTACAAAACAGATATTAGTACTTCAATAGGTTGGTATATTAACATTATATCAGTTAATGAAATATGTTTTTTTTTTTACTTTAAATTTAAGTTAAATCTGTAAAACCTAAAATGTTGCTACCATATTTTTTTACGGATAATTTCTGGCACCTGGATTTTATACGCACAGAACTAGAGACTTGTATAACAAAATATCAACTAGTCAAGTTATTTTTACCACAGGCTATATTTTACATTATAAAACTCCATCTCAAGGGACCAGCAGCGAATTAGTCTTCCGGGTTCAGATGTCATACCTTCACCACTCTACACTGTAAAAAATAATTTTCATGATTTGCTATCATACATTTTTTTTTCTTTTGTCAAATCAATTTAGACAATTAATGTAGTTCAGATAACATAATATTTTGAGTTTCTATTGATTAAACAAATTGCCTTCAATTGTATTAACTCAAATTTTTAATTTCAATGAACTCAAAATTATATATATATATATATATATATATATATATATATATATATATATATATATATATATATATATATATATATATATATATATATATATATACATATACATATATATACAAGTCTTTTTAATTCCAGCAGATTTCATAATCACTGTAAAAAATAATTGTTGGTTTATATATAAAGTTATAGTAACACAGTGACTCAGATACTCACTGTGTAAAGCATTTCGTGACACAGACTCAGGATCTGAACTGCTCGCCTCCACTTGACCACTCATTCAACAGAGGTCTACAAGCAATTATAACAATAGTTGAAACCTCAGGCAGAAGAACCTGCAATGACTCAAAAGGTAGAAAATATTTCCACAGTGTAACATCGGCTGGCAATTAAATTTTCATTGAAAGAAAAGCATGAAAGCTTGTGAGGTACAAACGAAAATAAAAATTGTGCAATAAAGGTTTACAGGAACACATTTGTACTCCCTGACAAAGTCATAAGACACTGCTTAGACACTTCACAAGGTGAAAAGAAATACCACCGATGTTTGCCAGCTGAATACTTGGCGCAGAACTTCAAATCCTGAAAGCAGTCTCATCATCAAATGTTATATGAAAATTCTATTGTAACAAAGAGAAAAATAACATTAATCATTTGGAATCTTGAACATGGCAAGCTGAGAAACAAATACTAGTTGTTTATATACATAGTTTTGCATAAGCTTTCCATTATGTGGTGTTTACTCAAAGGGGCAGACATGTACTTCATCTGAATGCATGCAATAAATTCTGGGTGCCATGCAAATGTTATTATGCATGAATACTTCATGAATGCTACATCTGGGACTGTCATGTTTCTGCTTTCTACACGCATATGCTGATAAGTGATTCAGCTTAACAATGTCTCTTTAATGCAACAGATGCAACACAGCTATAAATTTTCCCACAAGGCCAACAGTGCTGTGATGTGGAGAAACTGAGGGAGGAGATGAAGGAGTCAAGGATGAGTGAACAGTTGCAGTTTTATTCTCATCTTTCATCTGATTGCTGAGATACAACATTGATATTGCAGTCAAGGTGAAGATATGTCATGGTCTGTGTCCTCAGATAGTACACAATAGTTCACTATGACTAATGTTCATACTACACTTTTATCCTCAGATGGGATGCCCACGGTCCGTTCACTGACCAACTGATGCCTACTGCACACAGAAATAAAATATTCAGGACTGACTATTCAAACTGTAAGTCAGATAAGCCCAAAAAAACTTTCTATGGAAGTAAATTAATTGGTAATAGTTTACAATAAAGTTCAATTGTTCACATTAATTAATACATTAGATATCATGAAAAAGCAATGAACAAAATGTTTTATTAATCTTCTAACATATATACAATCATGAGCATATTCATGTTGGCAGAAATTAAAATGAACAAACAATGACACATTTATAGCACTAAAGCTATTTATTAAATTCCATCAAAAGTGACAGTGAAGACTTAACATTTTTACAGAATGTCCTATAGAATATGAATCTTTACTTTTCTATTCATCAAAGAATCCTTAAATTATATATTTTTGCAATCAAAAGGAACAAATTACAGTTTTTACTGTATTTCGGTCAAATAAATGAAGACTAGGTGAACATAAGAGACTTAAAAAAAAACGAAACTTAAAACTTATAGTCCCCCTGTGGTGAAAATCAAGTTTTTAATGGTGTTTATATGTCTATGTGGTGTTTTTAAAGGTGCCCTAGAATTGAATTTACCTTGACATAGTTGAATAACAAGAGTTCAGTACATGGAAATGACATACAGTGAGTCTCAAACTCCATTGTTTCCTCCTTCTTATGTAAACCTCATTTGTTTAAAAGACCTCAGAAGAACAGGCGAATCTCAACATAACACCGACTGTTACACAACAGTCAGGATCATTAATATGTACGCCCCCAATATTTGCATAGGGCAGGCAGTATTAACGTCTGGATCTGTGCACAGCTGAATCATCAGACTAGGTAAGCAAGCAAGAACAACAGTGAAAAATGGCAGATGGAGCAATAATAACTAACATGATCCATGATAACATGATATTTTTAGTGATATTTGTAAATTGTCTATCTAAATGTTTCATTAGCATGTTGGTTAAATGTGGTTAAAGGTGCTAAAGAGGATCTTTTCGTCGACTGAGAAACCAAAGACTGTTAGTGAGTTTTTGAAATGAGCACATGCTTAAGAACAACCCCCCTCCTTCACAGCTGGTTTCGAGGGAACGCCTCCCAAAACTCGTGGGAACACGAATGTTTACCACCGGCATTCGCTGTGTCAGGTTAGTGGATTCATTATGGCGGACTCACCGCAGGTAACTCATAATCTGCAGTTGTTTTTTTTTTGTCTCCTGACAAAAACATTGCATGCGGCGCCTGTGGAGTGTGGAAAGTTACTGGAGCGCGCAGCCGCGCACGTCTCTCACAAGGAACGTAATGGCAGTGATTGACAAGCCAGAGGGCCAATCGTTTACATGGTGATCACACAAACGATTGGCTGATGTTTTTAAGGCCCTACCTCGTGCACAGATGATGTATATTAATATTATTCCTTTCAGTGCACCTAATAAATAGTCTTTTATCAGTTAGTAAAGTCAGTTTGAAGTAATATTGCAAAAAATGTATAAAACAAAACATCCTCTTTAGCAGATGTTAAAGTTACTTTAAAGTTACCATCATTTCTTACTGTATTCACGGAGACAAGAGTCGTCGCTATTTTCATTTTTAAACACTTGCAGTCTGTTTAATTCATAAACACATAAATTAATAAGCTTCATTCTTTATAAATCTCTCCAGCAGTGTGTAATGTTAGCTTTAGCCATGAAGCACAACCTCAAACTCATTCAGAATCAAATGTAAACATCCAAATAAATACTATACTCACATGATTTGATGCATGCATGCAGCATGCATGACAAACATTTTGTAAAGATACATTTGAGGGTTATATTAGTTGTGTGAACTTTGTTTATGCACTGTTTAATAGTCAAGAGCTCGGGGGCAGGGAGCGCGAGGATTTAAAGGAGCAGCAGCCTGAGTCGGCGCATATTTAATGATGCCCCAAAACAGGCAGTTAAAAAAAAATTAATTAAAAAAAATCTATGGGGTATTTTGAGCTGAAACTTCACAGACACATTCAGGGGACACCTTGTGAAAAAACGTTCTAGGGCACCTTTAATATGCTTTAAGACAATCCATGTGCAAATTCATAATTCAACACCATTGCTGAGTACAAACCGAATTCTGGAAATGTTGGGAGTTTTTTTTTTTTAAATTTGAATTAAATGAAAACTAAAAGACTTTCAAATCAAATGCACCAATATTTTATTCACAATAGAACAGATAACGTTTAAACTGAGAAATTTAACACTTTTATCCACTAAATGAGCTCTTTTCAAATTTGATGCCTGCTACAGGTCTCAAAAAAGTTGGCACAGGGGCAACAAATGGCTGAAAAAGCAAGACATTTTGAAAAGATTCAGCTGGGAGAACATCTAGCAACTAATTAAATTAATTGATATAAGGTCTGTAACTTGATTAGCTATAAAAGTGATGTCTTAGAGCAGTGGTCACCAACCTTTTTAAGCCCAAGATCCCTGACCTCGACCTTTTTGAAAGACAAGATTTACTTCATAGAAAAAGACAGCCCAGATTGTATTTAGTATTTTTTTCGTGGTCAATGTAGATTCTGATTTATTTAGCGTTTTTATTTATTTATTTTTTACAAGCAAATTGGCCGATTCTGATACTGGTTGCAGATATTTATTATTAATATTATTATAATAAACAAAAATATATAGCCATTTCAAATTAGAGGGAACCACTGCTTTTTAATCACAATCCAAACAAAGATGCTATGCACGTTGCATGAACAGTTGTTTTCCCTCCTGAAAAATCCAGCTAAAACCAGCCTAAGATGGTCAGGCTGGTTTTAACTAGTCTCCTAGCCTGGTCATAGCTGGTTTTAGAGGGGTTTTGACTTTTGACCAGCTTAAACCAGCAGAACACCTGCTAACCCAGGCTGGGAGACAAGCTAAAACCAGCTACTTCCAGCTTAAACCAGCTAAGACCAGTCAACCAGCTTAGGCTGGTTTTAGCTGGATTTTTCAGCAGGGTTTTTATTTGAATTAGATTTAATTTCAAGATTTAAAGCAAAAACAGTACGGTCTGACTTTATCTTTGTGAAATTATAAATGCTACACACAAAAAAAAGGCATGAAAAAAAAAACAGGCTGAATGAGATGCAGATTCACTCTCTGACAGCAGGTGGCGCTTATGGAGCAGCAGTGATACAGTGTTTCCTTGGTTACCGCTGTAAACAAAGCTGAAATGCGCTAATAATTAGCTACTTTATTCGGAAGTAAGAGGAAAATAAAATGCCATTGCCATCGAAATCTTCCTGAAGACTGATCTCCTTTTAGAGATGAATTCCTAATCCCTCACCCCCAATTCAATATTTATATTTTCTTCCTATATTTCGAGCATCGTGAACAGTGAGCTGCTCTGCCTGCTACAGAATTGTCTCCTCTTCGCGTCAGTCTTCAGCGTCTCTGGCCTATTGTTAACGGCCGTTTACAGACTCAGACGTAATGTGGGCTATTTACCTTTATCTGTCTGCCCCAGTAGTTCCAGAAAATAACAAAAAAATAAATACAAAAATACAGTACAAAGACTGGAGAAATGTAATGTATTTTTGTACTCATATTTCTGTTATTTTCGCGAGCTACTGGAACAGTGATAAAGATCGACCGGTCGATCGCGATCGACGGGTTGGCGACCACTGTCTTAGAGAGTCTCTCAGAAGTAAAGATGGGCAGAGCTTTGAAAGAGTGCGTACAAAGATTGTGGAATACTTTAAATACAATGTTCCTCAACGTCAAACTGCAAAGGCTTTGCAAATCTCATCATCTACAGTGCATAACGTCATCAAAAGATTCAGAGAAACTGGAGAAATCTCTGTGCGTAAGGGACAAGGCCGAAGACCTTTATTGGATGCACGTGGTCTTCGGGCCCTCAGACGACACTGCATCACTCATCGGCAGGAGGAGGGAGACCTTCCAGTGTGTTATCAGCGTTCAGTTCAAAAGCCAGCATCTCCGATTGTATGGGGGTGCATAAGTGCATACAGTATGGGCAGCTTGCATGTTTTGGAAGGCACTATGAATGCTGAAACGTATATAAAGGATTTAGAGCAACATATGCTCCCCTCCAGACGACGTCTTTTTAAGGGAAGGCCTTGTGTGTTTCAGCAGGACAATGCATAACCACATACTGCAGCTATTACAACAGCATGGCTTCATCGTAGATGAGTCCGGGCGCTGAATTGGCCTGCCTGCAGTCCTGATCTTTCACCTATAGAGAAAAATATGTCAAAGATGACTGCAAACTCTTCAGCAGCTGGAAACCTATATCAGGCAAGAATGGGGCCAAATTTCAACACCAACACTCAAGAAACTCATAACCTCGATGCCCAGATGTCTTCAAACTGTTTTGAAAAGAAGAGGAGATGATACACTATGGAAAACATGCCCCCGTCCCAACTATTTTCAGACCTGTAGCAGGCATCAAATTTGAAGCTCATTTTGTGCATAAAATTGTAAAATTTCTCAGTGTAAACATTTATGTTATCTATGTTCTATTGTGAATAAAATATTGGCTCATGTGATTTGAAAGTCTTTTAGTTTTCATTTTATTCAAATTAAAAAAAACGTCCCAACATTACCAGAATTTGGGTCTTATTTTGTCTTTAAAACTGCAGTGATCTAAAGACAAGCTACCACAAGCTACCTTGTAGCCAATCATGTCAACAGTCTGGCGGGCTTTAGCATATCATTAACTATGACCGCTCTGAAGAGGGAGAGTCTCTAGAGAATATATCCCAATACATTTTTCTGTTGATATAAAAAACTGGGTAGATTTGGCAATATAGTGGGTGTATAACAATGTAATGATGAACTATATGCCTTCCTCCAGTGACGTTAAGGTGTTTCTAAGGATACTGATTGTTATGGTGCGTTCACACCGGACGCGAATGAAGTGGTAAGCGCGAGTGATTTACATGTTAAGTCAATGCAAAGACGCAAATTGACATCCTGCGGCGCGATTCGCGCGAATGACGCGGCGCGAATCGCTCAATTCGCGCCGCGTCATTCGCGTCAGTTGAAAAATCTGAACTTTGGCGAATTTCCGCGCCGCGTTAACCAATCAGGAGCTTGCTCTAGTAGTGACGTGACGTAGCGAGCTGAGGCAGAAATTCGAAACAACAATGGAGGACAAAATCATCGTCGCTGTACATCTTCATACATTTATAGAAACAGAAATAAAAAGGATCGTGTTTGAAAGAAAGTGAGTGAGGAGGTCGGACAATCTGATAAGTTGTAAAAAACGGTATATATATATATATATATATATATATATAAAGACTACAAGCCAACTAAAGACGACCAATTGAGCTTATTCGAGGTAATTTACATTTATTTCCCCACTGACAAGTTGTGTTTATTCAGAGGAAGTGTGCAGAAAGCAGTGGGAGAGTCTGTGACACATAAAGGAGCGGGAGAGCCCCTCTCATGACGCGAATTCGCGTCTGTTGTGAAGGGATTTTCACGCGCGAATGAAGCGAGTAAACTCAAAATGTTCAAGCGTCCAACTACGCGCGAATAGCGCGATTTATTCGCGCAAGTCGCGTCTGGTGTGAACACAGCATTAGAAGACGGCTGTCTGACCCATGAATGGGAACATGGTTTGTGTAACATCAGCAACACATTATTACACAGCAAAATCCCCAGAGTTAAATCAACTCTGCTCAGAGTACACATGGTCCCTCTCTAGGCAGTGTTAAAATAACACTGAAGCAGAGTTAAAGTAATGAGATAATTAAGCAGTTAATAAGGCTGACTTAAGTCACTTGTAGTTCTTGTATTTTTTCTTATTTCTTCAGTGATTCTGCTTGTTAACAGCAGGTGTTCATCACTAATGCACAATTATTACTTAATTAAATGCTTAATTATCTCATTAAATTTAACTCTGCTTCAGTGTTATTTTAACACTATTTAGAGAGGGACCATATGTACTCTGAGCAGAGTTGATTTAACTCTGGGGATTTTGCTGTGTAGCTGTTTGATAATGTAGTCAAGCAAAATTCTAATCATTAATTGTCGTTGTGTGTCCGATGCTGTAAAAAGCGATACCATTGTGCAGCGTTTACCTCAGTAAGTTCACAGAGTGGATCTCTTGAGAATGTCTGTGTGAGTGAGTGGAGGCGGGGCTAATTATCATTTATATATCTGCATATAATAAATGAGGCAAGGGTGTAGAGTTATATTCAAGCTATTTTAAGGCATGACATTTTTTTTCCTCAAAGGAAATTTGGTGATCAAAGATGAGTTTTAAGGGATACAATTATTGACTACAGGGTGACTTTAAAAAACTAAATCTTACCAACTGAATGGTAGTTTATATATGAATATTAAAAGTTAAATATTAAGGTTAACTACTACACTAACTAATGTTAACAAGTACAATCTTTTTCTAAATCATACCAAGTTCTCCAGTTGTTTACTAAAGTTGTTTTAACATTTTCTCACTGTAATATTGTCAAACACAGACGAGGACACAGATGAGGTAAAGTGCAACAGTGTTTATTGACAGAGGTTTCAGACACAGGTGATAAAACAGGTAGGGAATGTTGACACGTAGAACAGACAACTGGTATAATGATGATAACTTTCCTTGACAGATGTAGATGATGGCACAGATGACGATGAAGGGCTCAGGACTGAAGACGAAGACGAAGAATACAACAGGTAAGTACAATGTCCAGGTAATAAGGGTTCAGGAGAAGTGTATGGATCGGTGCAAGACCAGACAATGAGTGAATGGGACTGGTGTGCTTATATGTGGCTCTGGTGATGATGCACAGATGTTCAGTATTCCGGTGATTGTGAACGAGTGGGCGTGGCGTAAGTGTCCGTGTCTGAAGGTGCAGGTTGTGTAGCTGTGACAGTACCCCCTCCTCCACGGGCGGCTCCTGACGGCTGGGAACGACGGTGGCGACAGGGTCTACCATGGCCTCGAGGAGCGGGACGGTCGGGATGTTCTTGGTGGAACTCGGTAAGTAGACTGGGGTCAAGGATGTCCTGGCGGTTGACCCAGCATCGCTCCTCTGGGCCGTAGTTCTCCCTGTCCACTAGGTACTCCAGTTGGGACCCACGTCGCCGCGAGTCAAGGATAGCTCTCACCCGGTAGATGTTGGTGTCTTCATCGATGGCAGGAGGAGGAGGTACTGCATCATCACCAGGCTCTGTGGAAGGAGGAGACAAAGGGTCAGTGAAGGGTTTAAGAAGCGAAACATGGAAGGATGGTGAGATGCGGTACTGTGCTGGGAGTTGGAGATGGTAGGTCACTTCATTCAGCTGCCTTTCGATGGTGAATGGTCCGATGTACCGGGGACTCAGCTTACGGCAAGGCAGCCGGAGGCGGATGTCCCGAGTGGAGAGCCAAACTTACTGTCCTGGTTGATATTGAGGAGTGGGTCGTCGGCGGGCGTCAGCTTGCTCCTTGTGTCTCCGGACTGCCTGCTGGAGGTGCACGTGAGCCGAGTCCCAGACCCTCTCGCTCTGTCGGAACCAGTGATCTACCGCTGGGACCTCCGAGGGCTCACCCGACCATGGAAACAAGGGAGGTTGATATCCTAGCACACACTGGAACGGGGTGAGCTCTGTGGTGGATTGCTGGAGGGAATTCTGGGCGTATTCGGCCCAGGACAGATACTGGCTCCAACAGTCCTGGTTACGGTGGCAGTAGACCCTCAGGAACCTCCCAATTTCCTGGATTTTCCGCTCAGTCTGGCCGTTGGTCTGAGGGTGGTATCCTGACGAGAGGCTGACGGACACCCCTAGGAGGCGGAAGAATGCGGTCCAGACCCGGGAGATGAACTGTGGCCCACGGTCAGAAACAATGTCTTCCGGTAGACCAAAGTGGCGGAAGACGTTATGGAATAGCGCCTCTGCCGTTTTAAAGGCCGTTGGTAGCCCTTTGAGAGGAATGAGTTTACAGGATTTCGAGAATCTATCCACCACAACGAGTATACAGGTGAATCCTTGAGAGGAAGGAAGATCTGTCATAAAGTCTATTCCAATGTGGGTCCAGGGTCGTTCTGGGATGGGCAGAGGCACAAGCATTCCTTCAGGCAATCTCCTAGGGGTATCTGCGATGGCACAGACTGAGCAGCCCCTGATGTACCGGGAGATGTCCTGAGGCATGTACGGCCACCAATAACGTTGTTGGAGCGTTGTCATCTCCTGCCTGGGTGTCCAGAGCCCGGAGATGAGTGAGCTAAGTCCAAGAGGGTGATTCGGTGATGAGGTGGAACGTACAGTCTACCCTCTGGACCTCCCGGCGGAGCAGGTTGGAGAAGGTTCTCTTGTTGGATCTGTTGGTTGATGGTCCACTGGATAGGGCTTACGATCATGGCTGGAGGGAGGATAGGTTCTGGAGTTTCCGGATCGGGATCTGCTTGGTGAAGACGAGATAGAGCATCAGCACGGTTGTTCTGAGTTCCTGGACGGTAAGTGACTTTGAAGTTGAATCTGGTGAAGAATAAAGCCCATCGGGCTTGGCGATGGTTGAGTCTTTTTGCGTCTCATAGATATTCAAGGTTGCGGTGGTCAGTGATGACTTCAAACGGTACCTTAGCTCCCTCCAGCCAATGCGAGCTTGATCGCCAGGAGTTCCCGATTTCCAATGTCGTAATTCTGCTCCGCCGGGGATAGCTTCTTGGAATAGAAGGCGCATGGATGGAGTCAGTACCGCTCCGACCCCGGTGGAAGAGGCATCTACCTCGACGATGAACTGACGGTTTGGATCGGGATGGACCAGGATCAGAGCGGACTTGAAGGCAAGTTTCATCTGATGGAAGGCGTCCGTGGCCGCGGGGTTCCAGGACAGAGACTTGGGCCGGTTACGGAGAAGAGAGGTGAGTGGTGAACTGAGCATGCTGTAGTTGTTGATGAAACGACGGTAGAAATTAGCAAAGCCCAGGAATTTCTGAAGCTCCTTGATGGTGTTGGGTTGTTTCCAGTGAGTGATGGCTTCCACCTTCCCCTGGTTCCATCTTCATCTTCACATTGGGATCGATGACGTAACCCAGGAACTGTACTGAAGGAGTATGGAATTCGCATTTTTCCAGTTTAAGGTAAAGTTTATGTTCACGGAGCTTCTGGAGGATGAGTTTGACATGGTTCACATGGTCTTCATAACGATGAGAATAGATGAGAATGTCGTCGATATATACAATGAAGAACTTGTTCAGATAATCCCGGAAAACTTCATTCATATAATTCTGGAAAACAGATGGACTATTGGACAGCCCATACGGCATCACCTGATATTCGTAGTGTCCGGATGGGGTGATGAACGCCATCTTCCACTCGTTCCCCTTCCGTATGCGAATCAGGTTGTATGTGCTCCTCAAATCCAGTTGAGAAAATGGTGGCTCCACGTAGTTGTTCCAGGGCAGCTGGGACCAGAGGAAGGGGATAGCTGAACTTTACGATCTGTGAATTGAGATGGCGATAGTCAATACACGGCCGCAAGCCTCCATCCTTCTTGGCCACGAAGAAGAAACTCGACGCGGCAGGGGAAGTTGATGGTCGTATGAATTCCTGCTGAAGAGCTTCTTGAATGTACTCCTCAATGGCCTTCTGCTCCGGGATGGACAAGGGGTATACTCTTCCCTTAGGTAACGTAGCCCCAGGCAGGAGGTCGATGGCGCAGTCCCATGGCCGATGAGGTGTAAGTTGAGTTGCCAACCACTTACTGAAGACATCCTGGAACGCCCGATAAGCTCGAGGGATGGTTACTTGGACTTGGGTTTCTGGACTTTCAACTGAGGTAGATTGGATCGGTAGTGGTGGTTTTCTGGATGAAGATGATGATTGAAGAACTTTTACAGGTAAGGTGATGCAGTGTTCATGGCAGTTCTTACCCCACTTGAGGATCTCACCATTTGGCCAATGGATGTAAGGTTGGTGTTGGTTTATAATAAGGGTTCAGGAGAAGTGTATGGATCGGTGCAAGACCAGACAATGAGTGAATGGGACTGGTGTGCTTATATGTGGCTCTGGTGATGATGCACAGGTGTTCAGTATTCCGGTGATTGTGAACGAGTGGGCGTGGCGTAAGTGTCCGTGTCTGAAGGTGCAGGTTGTGTAGCCTGACAAATATTGTCTCTATTGTAAACATTACACCTCATTTCTGAGGAGAGTTTGTCAAGAGTTGGACAGTATTGACATTATGAAAGCTCTCAATTCGGCAATGATGTGCTTTTGGCTGTTTTTAAGTGCTTTCTCCAAGTGCATCATGCAGAAACAACTTTTTCAGTTATTACCCTTTGCCTCCCATTGAAAGCTATTTTCTCAAACACATAATTTAAGTATAATTAAGTTGTATTTCTTTCAGTGAATCATTAACCCATGGCAAATGTTACTCTGAATATTTCAGTCAAAGTTATAACCCCATCACATCCTTGAGTTAGCCACTCATGGCTGTCCTTGGTTTACAACGCTGGGCTGCGACCTGCCGTCTTTGTGTGGATGTTTACTTTTATTAACTCCATAATTAAGAAAATCAAATTCAATGTGAAATTTAAAAAGGAAAATACGAAAAACAGACTCAAACATTTCCTGACTCAGCTTTTATAGTGCATTGCTTTTCCTTCCAAATACATGCATTTTGATATTGCTCAAAGAAATGTGTGTAACCATAAAAGAGTGTGTGTACCTCCAATCCCAGGTCAGAAAGATGGCTAGCTATTCTGTACTTCTTCGAATGATTAGCCTAATGATTGTCCCGACTAAAGAAACAGAAGAACCGCTGTAGCATTACTACAGCATTCACTGCCTCATGGACAGGCATACAATGAGGGTGCAAAGATTTTTCCTCAAAACTATCAAGAGCATTCACTCATTCAGTTTAGTTTTTAAAGCTATATTCAAATCAAGGTTTTCTGTTGTAAAGACTTTCTTTTAATTACCAACATCAGTTGACTTCAATACAGCCCATCAACCTTCGTTTTGAAAGAGATTCATTTAGGGCGACAGCATTTTCAACTAAAAACTTAAAGTTTTCATGCATTTTGACCGTTCATCTACACAAGTTTTGGGGCAGGTAAAAACAGGTTTTTAAAATGCAAGTTTTTGAAAACCGCCGTTATCATCTCCCTGATATATAAAATGAGCAATTTCATCAAGCTTGTATGTTTATGATCAATTATTTCATGTTAATGGCAATGAAAAGGACCTATTAATTGCCATTCAAGTGAAATTACTGAACCTAAACATACGAGCTTGATAAAAATGCTCAAAAAATGCTTCTTTAGGAGAAAATTTCAGACGGCACTTAGAGACTTTTGCATCTTTGCATCATATATACATATACATATATATATATACATATACATATTTATATATATATATAGAGAGATAGATAGATAGATAGATAGATAGATAGATAGATATAGATATGAATACTGTCACATTATTTAGTATTTATTTTTTACAGAGTAAAACATTATGAAACAGTAAAAAAACCTTGTTAATCCCAACAGAAATTGTAATTAATAAATGGTATAAGATGACAAGATACAAAGATGTGATGGCTAACAATCTAAAAAAGTTACTTTGTTCACTTTTTTACCCAACAGTTGTAACAAAAATGTGATGGATTTTGGAGGACAGAACAAAACAAAGTATTCTAATTTAAGAGGGTTTCTTAAATATATCCCTTCTGACAACTTCCCATGTGACAACTTGCCCCAGTCTCCCCCATAATGTGCTATTTAAATTCTCCTTATGTATAACCTCATCAAATTAATGCTTATTACCAATTTATTTTCTATTGTGTCGGGAGGTTGTATATTTGTGTGCAAGTATGTCCCTATATGTGTACAAGATGATTTATACTGATCATTTCATTCCAATAAACCCCATTCCACTCTGAATACACAGTGGATTGCTCTTGAAAGCATGGCCGAGAAAAACTGTCTTATTAGTGCAGTTCATTAAAATCATTAATAGTCATGAAATGAGAGTCACCAGAGTCCAAAAGGCTTAATGCCCTATCCATATTAATTAGGCACCAGCAAATCCAAACAAAAAAAGAAAAAGATAGAGAGAATGGATGGGGGGATGGGAAAAAAAAGAAGGAGAGATGCTGCACTGACAGCACAAGGATAACACTGCGCTAACAACCTCCCTTGCCGGACGCCACCCAGCTTCCCCCCACTCCGATTAAAATTCAGTTTAATTAAAATTGATTATATTAAGGGACTCATGTGCTTAATTAACTGCAGTCCATTCTGCTACAACTGACAGAGGCATTGTAGTACACCTGACAGTGAAAGGTGAGGGCAAAGGAGGAGTGCAGGTGAGGTATAGGGATTTGTGTTAGTGTCTAATGGTAGATACATTTTGACTTCTTTCACCATTGCGTTGAGTATATTTTCTTATTGCAAGACGGAAAGTGACATTTGACTGCTGCATGTGTATGATAATATGAAAATGTCACAAACAAAAACTAACAAACACATGTGGTTTTCATTCTTGGTCACAGTGTAGGCCATTGTGACTTTAAGACTGTAGAAAAAGTGGCCATTATCACACAAAATTAAAAAATGCGTCAACTTTGACAAAGGAAAAGATTGAGTGAAGAAGTTGATAAGAAGGAATATAATTTAATATGATTTTTTAGCTCTAGGGCAGTGTTTCCTAAACTGGGATTTGTGAAGGAACTGCAGGGAATTGATGAAAAGCTAATAATTAATTATAAAAATGTAAACTTAAAAGGAATCATTCTAAAATAACAATAAATAAACACTTTTTTAAACAAATTTTATTTGTCCTGCTCTGCACAGGCCTTGAAACTGGGTAGAGGGGTTACGTTGGTGCCGTGACCCGGATGGGAGTGAGTACTTTGTACTTTGTAGATGCCACCCAAGAAGAAGAAAAGGGACAGAAGAAGCTTTTTCATAAAGCATAGTCAGTGTGTAAGTAGGCAAAATAACTAGCTAGCCACACAAATAAACTAGCAGTAGTGACTGACCAGGCTTTCAAATGCAGTTGGTGCCGTGACCCGGATGGGAGTGAGTACTTTGTACTTTGTAGATGCCACCCAAGAAGAAGAAAAGGGACAGAAGAAGCTTTTTCATAAAGCAGAGTCAGTGTGTAAGTAGGCAAAATAACTAGCTAGCCACACAAATAAACTAGCAGTAGTGACTGACCAGGCTTTCAAATGCAGATTCTACTGTGGAAAATAATAGTATTAACTGGTGATAGTATGTGTAACCCAGGATGATAGAATGCTACGTTAGCAAGTAACTAAATATCAATTAGCCTATACCTGAATCTTGCAGTCAACATAAACGGTGGATCTGAGACATTTTTCGTTTCCTACATTCTGTTTATGTAATGTATTTGTGAGTGTAGCCTACCCTACATGCAGAGAAATAAAAGGTGAAATAAAGATTTTTTTTTGCTTTGTTTTTTGGTTTATTACTATGCTCCAAAAGTTCTCAAAGTCTACCTCTTGCAACAGTTTTTTTTTTTTTCAGTTTTTTTTTTTTTGTAAGTATAAATAGGCTACTAACGTACATAGTAAATTATGTTTGATTGTTAATAAACCGTATGGTTGTTCAGCATTTCACATTCCCAGGTATTAACGTGAGTGTACTGGAATACTAATGTACATAATAATTTCTGTTAATAAAACGTTTGGTTGTGCAGCATTACACAGTCTCAGGTTTTTATTTTTATTTTTTGAGAGTGCATGTTTGAGATTATACAGTTAAACTAGCTCTTTAGGGACAGTATACAGGATGGTATATATCGGGGTCAGGAAGATTGTGCTTGGTACATTTTTCAAACCAAACTTGGGTCTTCAGTTGACAAAGTTTAAATCCCATCTGGCTAGCGCACTTCCCAAAATGTTTATACATTAGGTCAGCAGGCGGTCTTTTGTGGCTGTTGAAACGCATTCAACTTACACTACGAAAGCAATCTGGTCGAATGCGTTTTTGACTACTGTGACGAGCAGGGCGGGCGAGAGCCGTGAGGGAACGGCGCGAGTCTCTCACGGAGGAGCTCCGGAGGCATAAAAGGAGGAGCGACTACAGTGAAGGACGAGAGAGGACCAGGCCTGGACTTTATTTTATGTTTTCTTATGTTTGTGTGGCCGGCAGACCCATTACTTTCGTTTTGTTCTTTGTTTATTTTGAATTAAAGTTTTGTTTGAACGTTCGTAGGGTTCCCGCCTCCTTCCCACATTTACGAACTGTGTTACAACTACCTCTGGAAGTGTTTGAAAGTGGACAAGCTCAAAACATTTTAGACCCCATTTACACCAATATTAAGCGTCATCTGCTTGTGATCCGATTGACCAAAACGCATGTCTTAAAGGTACTAAAGAGGATGTTTTGTTTTATACATTTTTGCAATACTTAACACTGTCTTTACTAACTGATAAAAGTCTATTTATTAGGTGCACTGAAAGGAATAATATTAATATACATCATCTGTGCACAAGGTAGGGCCTTAAAAACATCAGCCAAATGTTTACGCGATAATCACGTAAACGATTGCCCCTCTGGATTGTCAATCACTGCCGTGACATTCCTTGTGAGAGATGAGCGCGGATTGGCCCTCTGGCTTGTCAATCACTGCCATGACGTTCCTTGTGAGAGACGAGTGCGGCTGCGCACTCCAGTAACTTTCCACACACCACAGGCACCGCATGCGATGTTTTTGTCTGGAAACAGGAGTAACAACTGCAGATTATGAGTTGCCTGAGGTGAGTCCGACATAATGAATCCACTAACACGATACAGCGAATTCCGGTGGTAAACACTCGTGTTCCAATACTCGTGCACGAGTTTTGGGAGGCGTTCCCTCGAAAGGAGGGAGGGTTGTTCTTACGCATGCGCTCATTTCAAAAACTCAGTAACAGTCTTTGGTTTCTCTGTCGACGAAAAGATCCTCTTTATCACATTTAATACCAGGTGTAAACAGGACTCTAGAGTCATTGAGATTCAAAGCTCATACTCATTTAAATCAAATGACTACATAAGGCTATTTACTCATGTTATAGTCAAAGTAAATTTTCTAAAACAGGAAGAAGCCACAAAAACTTCACAAGCTTCAAGGGAGTGACTTCAGAGAACCAAAAATACAAGTCAGCCAGTGCATGAAACTAAACAAGAACAAGTAGAAGGAAATAATAAGGCTAGTATGGCAGTACGCAATTTGAAACATAACCAGCTACTCCAAAGACTTTACAGAATCTTCAATAAGATCCTTCCTTGTCAGAAAAATCGACCCCTAGAGGAGCTTACATGAACAACACGCACTCCCTTTCTCCACTACCCTCATCTCTTTTCCTCCCTCAGCAGAGTGAGAACTTATGGGTTCTGGCCAGCAAGATGACAGCGGTACAAACGCTGGCTAGATAAGGCTGCGACCCAAGGGCCGGCCGGAGGATGAGATGAATACATTACTCAGACAGCGATGGGGGACCTGGGTCAGTGCAGTTCAAGATCCAGGGCGCCCTTAACTAAATCTGCTGCATCTGTAACAAGGAGGGCCAAGGGAGGAGAGGGCACAGAGCATGTAGAGAGGGAGAGAGTGAGAGAGAAACGGAGAGGGAGGGGGTTTGTCCTCCAGAGCCCTCTATGGGATCTCGCCACACTGGAGCAAGGTCTGCAAAATTGGCCGACGTCCCGAATGCAAGGCCTCTTTACCACAAGGCCCCACTCTATCAAGTCTGTGAGTCGAGATGATGTGTGTGAGTGTGTGTGCCAGCCAATGGCATCATTTATCCAGCAGGGCAGACAAAAACAAGCTGCTGCCAGTATTGATGGGCCCTCCTCAGGGCCCTCTGTGGATTGGGGTCGCCGGGTCAGCGGTCGCCAGCAATCTGGAGGTAAATGGAAACTGGGGGCTGTTAGATGTATGACCGGCCACCGCAGAACAAAGCCCAGGTGTGTGTATGTGTGTACGTATGAAAGCAAGTGGCTCTCTTTCTACTATATTATACCTCTCTTCCTCTAACCATGCCCTCTATAGATAACCGGATTAAGTTCTTGTTTATTGCCAGGATTTTGACCTCACTTACTCTCATAACTTCATTGCACTGCCTTCCCAGTGTAGCCAATTTAGAACAATAGGATTGTGCAGAGAGGCACATGCTTGGAGAAGTGCACCTCTCTCATTCACATCTGAATGACTGATCAAAGGTAGATGATGGTACTGAACTTAAAGGGGTCTTGAGTAGGAGAATTTGAGGAATTGAGAAAATTAAGAAAATTTGAGTGATGATTGCCTATGCAAAAATTCACCACCAAGATGCTGTCATGGGTAAAAGGCTTACTGGCCAAGCCAACATACCCAATTCCACAACTCGATGATATTCCGGTCAATAGATTTTCACCTGCCACCTGCCAGACACACAATTTCATCTGACAGATGCAAAAATAAAATAGATTTAGTCTACACTGATAGAGGGAGCGTCTCAATCATCTTCCTAGTTCAACAGTCAAGGCACTGATTAGGGAGTTGGCCATTTTAAAGGGTTAGTTCACCCAAAAATGAAAATTATCACATAATTTACTCACCCTCAAGCCATCCTAGGTGTATATGACTTTCTTCTTTCAGCCAAACACAGTCTGAGTTATATTAAAAAATATCCTGGGTCTTCCAAGCTTTGTAATGGGAGTGAATAGTAACCAAGATTTTGAAACCCAAAAAAGCACATCCATCCTTCATAAAAGTAATCCATACGACTCCAGGGGTTTAATAAAGGCCTTCTGAAGCAAAGTGATGCATTTTTTGTAAGAGAAATATGCATATTTATAATTTTATAAACATTAATCACTGGCTTCCAGTAACAGACGTACGTGAGTTTAGTTGAGTGATCTCTGACCCGATATATGATGTATTGATGATCGCGGAAGCACAGAGGATAGAGCAAAACAAAACACCGGTCATGAACTAGGAGTCTAAAATTAGAATTTTTAAAGAGAAATGTCAGAGGATTTAGATACAAGAGAAGAGGAGCTTTAGTTTGTTCCCAAGTCCTATTTGTTTAAACCACACGAGGGGTCTACTCTCACCTAAGCTTACGCTACTACATCCTACATCATACGTCGGGTCAGAGGTCACTATTTCGCCAAATTGACTTGCGTACGTCCTTCCAGTGCACTGAAACTTTCCCTCCCTAAAAAGTCCCACAGTACAATGTGAAAACCAGGGAGCATCAATGCTCACTATGATCCCTTAATGGAAGTTCCGAAGCACAAAACATTAGGGTGTTTTCACACCTATGGATCGTTTGTTTTGTTCCGAAACAGGGACTAAATTTTTTACAATGTTGCATTTTCTTCTTGGTTTGGTTCGCTCACATGGCAACATTTCAAAGCGTACCAAAATACGTTTATGCAAGTCGCATGGGAGTCCAACTGTCCTCTTATTAGTCAGAGTTTTCTCAGCATCATCCATCAAAATAATGATTGACAAGTTCACTCCATGAGCTTATTGTGGCTTTATTTGTAACTGTCGACACACGCAAACACTATATGAATGTAACTGTCATTCCTGCTGTTAAATTATATACTAAATTCATATTAATGCTGCGGCAAATTCAAACAGGATCTCCCTGCACTGTCTATAGTAGGCTGTGTCAGTGTGTCGAGACCATATATGAATGTTATAATGATGCAGAGCGGGAATCAAGGCTTCGTCAGGATAGAATTCTCGCACGGAGAAGTGCAATTACACAACATTTAAGATGAAGAGGCGCTCTTTGGTTTTCAACTATGGTAACGAATGTGCTTACTCACAGAATCAGACACTACTGCTTTTTATATAACACGTTTCACGTTATGAATTATGATATCATTTGGTTAATTCGTCCATTGGGTCGAATTGCTTTCACATCTCATGAGTTAATTTGCAAGCGTACCGAGACTATCTTTACAAGGAGGTCTCGGTACGCTTGTTTGGTGTGCACCCGAGTGCGATTACTGTATTCACACCTGCCCAAAACGAACCGCACCAAAGGAGATAACGAACTCTAGTGCGATTCAACCGAACTAAATGAATCAGGTGTGAAAGCACCATAAATCATGTGAGCCAACTTTCTACACGATGACATGTGATAGATATTTTGAAGAAAAACAAAACATTATTTATCTATATTTCAGCATAAACGTATATTACTAGACATGTAGCCTACTGAACATAATGTAGCTAACATTTATAACTAACTTATGGCTGAAATGTTATAGGAATATGTAACACAAATGATGATTTTTAACTCCAACTGTTGCAGTCTGTCAGTCATATAATGCATGTCAATGGGAACACCATCTATGAGAGTCAAAAAAACATGCACAGACAAATTCAAATTAAACCCTGCAGCTCGTGATAACACATTGATGTCCTAAGACATGAAACGATCAGTTTGTGTGAGAAACCGAACAGCATTTATATCATTTTTACGTATAAAACACCACTATGTCTAACTGCCTTGAGCATCCAGTGTGTCTGAAAATGCGTTCTGTGGGTCTGAAAATGCGCTCTGATGCTGGAAGTGATCTCTCGCGTGTATACGTCAATGAGTGCGAGAGATCACTTCCAGGGTTAGCAGATAAACAACAAATTTTCATTTTTGGGTGAACTGTCCCTTTAATAATTGTGTAAGAAATTGCCTTTGCTGCAAAACTTATGAGCACATAACTTGTATTGTATTGAATGTACCCAGACAACATTTAGGATGGCAAGAAAATTACGAACTCTAATCGCAGATAAAAATGCATAAAGAATGTAAATAGTTTTTTTTTTTTTCCCCTAGCTGACTTTAATTTTTAACTGACCTGGCACTTTCCATACCCTTAAAACGCATCTTACACATCTCAGTCAGAGCCTTCTCTCTTATGCAAGTGCTAATACTTACAGTGGGGTTTGGCAAGCACATCTAATAAAGGAAAGCATAGGGGAAGAGAGAAGAGGATAGTAAGATGGCAGAAGAGCAGGAAATGCTGCTGATGGGAACCTGAGACCCTGCCCTTCCATTCACTCCGGTATCATTGTAACACATCATCCAATTTTCCGAGAGCTGGAGAGGGGAATGGGCCTGCATTTACATAATGCTGCGTCCTCACTATTTTAATTCACTCCAAGCGTAGCCATGTGTGTGAGCTGCTGCTATAGCTGTTTGTGTGAGTGCGTATGCGTGTGTAGTTGCAGGGTTCTTCAATTCTAATGGTAGATGAACTCTCAGGTAAGTTAAGCATAGTGCTCTTCAGTTAAAGTACTGCAGCCTTACAGAGAAGAGCACATGCTGTCAACGTGCAGTATTTTCCACTGCATTATTAAACAGCCAATAATAGTGTCAAAGCGCTTGATGCCCCAAACAAAAATTAGGCCTTGATACCCCAACAACAAATTCTCTTCTGAAAATCATAAACTATCCAGTGCATGAACTGTGTTAATGTTTCTGTTGGGATTACAATTAATAAATAATGATTTTTATAACTGCAGTAGTGCAACATTAACTAATAGCATATCAAATTTTAAAATCACATGATATTTAAATATATGTAATTTAATTTCATGCTTGCCCTATCTTAGATTTTTTTTTTTTGTGAATTCAAAATGCATATTTAACCCCCCCCCCCCTTACTTTCTAGGTAAGACAGAACCAGTGTTCACATAAATAAAGTCAGTTTACTATGTTTTGCAGTTCAGCATATAAACTACACTCCAGCGCCATCTGCTGACAAAAGACAAAAATGAGTTTGAACTATAATATTTTTTAAGATGCTGTTTTATAGGCCTACATTGTTACTCAATCTGCACCGAATCATTTGAATTCTCAATAATGTTGTTTATCTATAACTGTACAGTTGTTGCAATGCAAAAGCCAAGCTACTTATCAAATAGTCCTGCAATATGTGTCTGTTGCTCTGTTCTAAGCAAAGGTATGGAAATGATTACAAAAGGTTTGGCTCTAAAATCTGATTGGATAAGACACCTTCATAGGGGTTCCACCCTATAATTATAAACAAAGTTTGTTTATAGTTACTCTCTTAGAAATACAAGCCCACAATAGATATAGCTATTTCTAAAAAGAAAACACAGAAAATGTCTATAAATCAAATGAAGTGATTCCATTAAAAACTGTATAGACTATACAACAATTGTATATAAAACAATAGAGGATTTAACATCAAAATTTTACATCTTGTTAAAATGTAATGTCACATTTGTAACTGTGCAGAAACAGCAGAAAAAAAAAAAAAAAAAGCCCGGCTCATTATTGGCCAGCTCCTGTGTCAGCATCACGCATGCGTCTTGGTGCTCACATGAACAGTATCAGCTAATACTGAGTCGGTGTTCTGACATAAAACCTGAAAGTGCCCCTGCAAACAAGCCTGCACTGGCCCACTTAGGGCTAGCGTAAGGGACCCCAGCAGGCTGCCAGTGTAGGGCCCCTGAGATTTTGCTCATTGGCAAAACGTTGGCCCCTTAACGCTGGCCCTGCATTGGCAGCCCTCACTTAGCCCCCAGGAATCCCTCACTGGGCCCACACAGTGCCCGCACTATTAATCTACAACAATATATATGGCAGCACGGGGTGCCAAACTTTACCATTAATGAAAATAATGGTTAAAGATCATCTGTCAAACAAAAACTGTAAACAACACTTTGTCTGAATAACACCATAGATAATAACTTCTTGATCAATATATCTTGATACTTATTCATAAACACAACTTCATTCTTTATAAATCTCTCCAACAGTGTGTAATGTTACCTTTAGCCGCATGCTACTATCATACTCATTCAGAATCAAACATCAAATAAATACTATACTTACATGATCTGATATGCTGCATCACGAACACTTTGTAAAGATCTATTTTGAGGGTTATATTAGTTGTGTGAACTTTGTTTATGCACTGTATTCTAGAGTTGCAAGCTTGGAGGCAGGGAGCGCGAGCATTTAAAGGGGACACGCGCTGAATCTGCGCATTTTTAATTATGCCCCAAAATAGGCAGTTAAAAAATGTAATAAAAAATCTATGGGGTATTTTGAGCTGAAACTTCACAGACACATTCAGGGGACACCTTAGACTTATATTACATCTTGTGAAAAAGGGTTCTAGGGCACCTTTAAATTCTCACTATATCTTGATACTTATTCTTCAGAATATCTGATTGTCACAAAAGTGCTGGATATAATCACATGGTCATTAGCTCAGTATTTAAATGTATTAATGATAAAGCACTTCTGATCAGTGATTAGACTTCAGATGTGATCAATGAGTCAGATCACATCATGATGATGTCACCTGATTTTATTATATGAAAAAAATATCTCCCTCTGTCGCATTAAGTGTTTTCTGAACAGACCGTTAAACAGCCACAGAAAGAAGGAAACACTGATCACTACAGTGGTGACTTCATTTTTTTGTTCCTCTGTCTTTCCTTCATTGACCTTACTTATTTACATTAGGGGCCATATGCATAAAACTGCTCAGAAATGCTCTTATGGATAGTCATAGTCAAGTACTGACTTATGAGTCAAACATTTTTTAGCAAAAATTAAGACTTGTCTAACAATGATAGCTTTTTATAAAGAAGCTAAAAGCAACTTTCAGCAAAGTCTATGACAAATTCTTAAAGGTGCGGTAAGTAGATTTTGAACAACGCTGTTGGACATTGTTGATATTTGAAATCAACCCAAACAAACCCACCCCTCTCTTCATTGCTCTGCCTCCAAAACTCACATTCCAATCCCAACCACCCTGCTCCAAGTCAGTCTATCCGGCCCGATCGCTGCTGGCAGGTGAGTCAATAGGGGCTGGCTGCAGCCTGAGGGGGCGAGTGGAGCTCCACTCTCGAACAGGAAATACGTCACCTCAACTAGTGGAGCTAGCTACAACGCTCCCTGCGTTCCAATGTCCATACTATCCATCCTAAATAGTATGTGAGATTAAAATAAGTGTGACCCAAAGCATAGTATGTTGAAAAGAGTATGCCAAAAGTCCCCGGATGGTCTACTATTTCCGGTAGATTTTCGAAGTGTGGATCCGTGCACACTATAAAGGCTAATATTGCCCACAACCCATTGCGCATTGGACGAGGATTCAGTTCAGAACTACAAACACGAGTAAAAAGTGTTAAAAAACTACAAAACATGGCGGATATACGCAATCGACGCTGAGAGATTTGAGTGACTAATAATCAGTTTAACCTGATCGAAAATATATATATGTTACCCGTGTTATTTTTCATCTGCAAATACCAATGTGGACTTTTATAAAGATCTGAATGGCCATTAACTTTTAAATGCATCATTATGCATTAATATGAGGAGAGTTCTCCACATGAAAGACTCGCGACTGTAGATCAACGTGCTGTATTTCTCTCCGATACGGTAGGAAATTAACTAAATGAAATGTGGAGGATGTAAGATGATTGACAGGCCAGTTTACAGTGACTGGATGCGACATAGAGCAAAGACGCGATTGTATGACGTGTTAGTATGTCCCAAAGCTTGTCTACTCTTTTACTACACTCTCAAAAGTAAGTACTTTTTGTTCACAGAAAGAGTACATACTTTTAGGGCGTAGTATAAGTAGGCGAATTGGAACGCAGCATATGATGCTGGGCATTGGGCAAATCAATATTGCGACATTTAATTACTGTATTTGCATTATTGTAAGGGTAGGATTAGGTGTAGACGTAAGTAAAATACAAGTGGAGGTGACATATTTCCTGTTCGAGAGTGGAGCTCCACTCATCCATGGTCTGCAGCCAGACCCTTCTTGGTGAGGCGAGAGCACTAACAATGACGCTAAATGTAACCTAGGTTACTATAGCCTATGTCAAACCCATTAAAAAAAAGATAATTTTTGTTTATATTAATGTTTCAAAAACTAAATATTGTTGAAGAAATGTAGAAAATGTAACAAATTGAAAAAATAATTAAACAATTAGGAATAGCTCCGCCCTTAGTGGGTGTGTCATCTCTAGCGCTGAGTAGAGGCAAAACCACTGGAAGCCAAGCCTGCAACCTTTAGCCAAAAAGCGTAACGTCTAATGCTAACGCTTCGCACCCGGCGGTACACAAGGAAGGAGACCAGAGGCTGTTTTTTGAATGGATGTCAATGGATGAGAGGCATTACTATGCTGATTAAACAGCTTTTGTGGGGAAATAGCTAATCATTTAATTAATGGACAGCCTGTTTGCTAATCTTCAGAATGTTTTACACTAAACAATACTTTTGTTGGGAACTATATGTAGATTTTAGCTTGATAATTTTTTTTTTTTAAGTGAAGGCAGACTAGGGAATGTTGTGACTGACGTCACTGCCATTACACAATAGGCTGAGAGGTGCCACATGTGATTAAGTTAGCTGCTTTTTCCAATGGTAAGAGATACTGACCCTCTTATCTCCCTATAATATACAATCTCTGGTAGAGGTGAACAGTCTCTCCTCACGGAGTGAAGTGAAATGGCCACTTGAGCAGTGATGCATGTTAATTGTAGTTCTAAAGTCAAGAAAGTAAGTGAGAAATACTAGATTAATTATTGAAATGCATAGTTTGAAACATTGTTAACAGGAAAATGTTGTTTAAATTGCTAATCGCGTTTGTATTGACTCTAATGATTAAATGAGAAGTTGAGCTGATTCTTCTGAACTAAACTGCATAAAACAGATTTCCTTGATACATCGAAAATATTTCTGATCGATATCAATTTATTCTTGGTAAGTGAGCTCTTGAATCACCATATTTAGTTATGATTTGTGCATTTTTCAGTCTTTTGTGGAGGCAAGTGTTCATAAATGAGACTGTGATATGTTTTTTGTGAAATATGTTGAAAAATTAGTTCATATGTGAATTTATCACCTAAATTAACTGTTGATTTGCTGTTTAAATGTGTTCATGTCCGTTTGCTAACTTTATGAGCATGATGAGTGTAACATAGCTCAAGTTGTGTTTTTGCTAACCGGGCCCATGTGCTACCAAAGAGTATAGAACCCAAGAGGCGACACTCTGATACTTTTTGGGCAACACTACAGCCACTAGATGGCGCTCTGGTAGCACTTTTTTTTTTTTTTTTTGCTGTCAAATTGTTTTTTTCCAGTTGTTGTTTTTTTCCCCCAATGGAAACTATTTAATATAAAGAAATACAAAATAAATACTTACCTTTTCAACTATAATTCTGTCTTCTGTCATTATTTCCCTTGTCTTGCTGCAACGCTGGCACAAGAGCGAACATAGTCTACTGGGGCACGTTCAAGCTCACACCGGTGCGCAACGTTTTGCTACGTTTTCCTGTATTGTATTGTGAAGTTACACTTTAATAAACTTTTCTATACTCCTCTGATTATATAATGGTAAATATTACAATATCAAAGCACAACAACAGTGATCAGCAATAATGATAAGCCTATTAAACAATAAAATAACAGTCTTGGAGGTAAGAAGTGGATTATCCTTCACCTGAAATGTTTGTCTTTTCATCCTGAAATGCAAGGCAAGTGTTGTATCAAAATAATTAGAAGATTCCACAAATCCCTTCACTCGATTGGGATGTTCTCTTTTATTCTGGACGGCAAGGGCAGTGGCTGTAACATCGAGGGTACTTTGCAATATTAATCATGTATTTATATCGACTTAATCAGGCTCTGAAAATTCTTCAAAAAGAACACAAAGATTGGCCTTCTCAGTTGCCATAGTTGCAACGCTTGCGTCATCACAACAGGGTGTTCAACGCGCCACCGTTTCCGTTTAAAAAACGTTTTGCAATGTTTTGTCGGGGCTGAACGCAGCCCTGATCTGGTCCAAGGTATTAGAGTGGTTTATGCATACATTGTAGGTCACGTGTGCTACACTAAACACCACATTCTCTGGCGGTCGTCAGTAGTGGTTTACCTGCACAACTCTCATGATCTGGCCACTGTTATACATGCAATGCAAGGATGTCTGTTTATCACAGCTAATGCATAACAAAATGCTTCACAAAAAATAAAGCGCAGTTGATGAACGAACAACAAGGAAGCACTAAAAGTTAACATGCAGTACACAAGAGTAAATACAAACAATAAGTGTTCGTTGTTAGTTGCAAACAGCACTGCAGCTCCAGACAATCAAACCCAGTGTACTCATTTTCTGTATTCATGAATATTCTTGCAGAATGTTGTCCCTTTAAACAATGTACATATTGAAAACTACACAAAGACTGAATGTAAATATATGCATCATGTGCCAAAATGGTACAATATGTAAATGTATTTTCATGTTAAAAAAAACAACAACAAAAAAACAACATGTGAAAACACTGTGTAAAAGGCCTATTTCAAGCAAAGTAAATAAAATAAAAAATAAAGTATTTATACTACATTTTTATAATTATTATAAGCACTTAGAACTTGTAATAAAGTTGTTGTTGCTCTTTCTTTCT
The DNA here is from genome assembly GCF_024489055.1 of Chanodichthys erythropterus. Classification (NCBI taxonomy): domain Eukaryota; kingdom Metazoa; phylum Chordata; class Actinopteri; order Cypriniformes; family Xenocyprididae; genus Chanodichthys; species Chanodichthys erythropterus. The sequence continues at coordinate 39,663,294 of NC_090231.1, forward strand.
TTGTAAATTGAAATGGCAACTTTGAATTTTTTTTTAATTTTATTTTAAAGACATACAGTGGTACGGAAAGTATTCAGACCCCCTTAAATGTTTCCCTCTTTGTTATATTGCAGCCATTTGCTAAAATCATATAAGTTCATTTTTTTCCCCATTAATGTACACAAAGCACCCCATATTGACAGAAAAACACAGAATTGTTGACATTCTTGCAGATTTATTAAAAAACAAAACTGAAATATCACATGGTCCTAAGTATTCAGACCCTTTGCTTTGACACTCATATATTTAACTCAGGTGCTGTCCATTTCTTCTGATCATCCTTGAGATGGTTCACACCTTCATTTGAGTCCAGCTGTGTTTGATTATACTGATTGGACTTGATTAGGAAAGCCACACACCTGTCTATATAAGATCTTACAGCTCACAGTGCATGTCAGAGCAAATGAGAATCATGAGGTCAAAGGAACTGCCTGAAGAGCTCAGAGACAGAATTGTGGCAAGGCACAGATCTGGCCAAGGTTACAAAAAAATTCTCCTGCACTTAAGAGCACAGTGGCCTCCATAATCCCTAAATGGAAGACATTTGGGATGACCAGAACCCTTCCTAGAGCTGGCCGTCCGGCCAAACTGAGCTATCGGGGGAGAAGAGCCTTGGTGAGAGAGGTAAAGAAGAACCCAAAGATCACTGTGGCTGAGCTCCAGAGATGCAGTCAGGAGATGGGAGAAAGTTGTAGAAAGTCAACCATCACTGCAGCCCTCCACCAGTCGGGGCTTTATGGCAGAGTGGCCCGACGGTAGCCTCTCCTTAGTGCAAGACACAGGAAAGCCCACATGGAGTTTGCTAAAAAAAACACCTGAATGACTCCAAGATGGTGAGAAATAAGATTCTCTGGTCTGATGAGACCAAGATAGAACTGTTTGGCCTTAATTGTAAGCGGTACACTGTGTGCATAATTATTAGGCAAGTTGATTTTCTGATCATATTTTTTTCCAAGCACATTTTACCAATTCCAATCCACATCAATCTTAATAACTACTATTAATATTGTTTTTAATCATTTATAAGTGATCTATAATTGTTCATGAAGGCTAGAAAATGAAAAATGCCTTATATTCAGGTGTGCAGAATTATTAGGCAGGTTTTATTTACAGGCAAAATGAGCCAAAAAAGAGATTTAACTCAGACTGAAAACTCAAAAATTATTAAATACTCATGAGAAGGACGCAATACTAATGAACTACTAGAAATTGCAAAGTTAAAGCATGACCAAGGGACAGCAAAATGATCATTGGGTCAGCGATAATAGCCGAAATAATTAAGAATTAAGATGAAGAATTAAGTGTGAAACCATCAAGAACCCTTTAGTCTCCAGCGCCACCATTTTCCAGAACTGCAACCTACCTGGAGTCTTCAGAAGTGCAAGGTGTCAGGATCTCAGAGACTTAGGTTAGCTAAAGAATCCTACAAAATGACCCGCTCTTAATGAGAATCACAAGCTGAAGTGTTACAAAATACATGAAGATTGGGTTTTTATAGGCCTTATAGACAGACAGATTGAGAGTGACTCCTGAAGGACCAGCACCACATCGTCTTGTACCACTGTTTGAAGAATTTATCTTCCAAAATCTGGCAGTAAGGTGTGGGAGTTCACTTTTAGTCCATCTCTTATCCTGTAATGTCCGTCTTCAGAGCTGGACTAAAAGTGATCTTCCAAAACTTACTGCCAGATTCTGGAAGATAAATTCTTCAAACAGTGGTACAAGAGGTACCGGTCCAGTTATTTTAGGCTGTGCTGGATATTGCAGTGCAACTGAAAAGAGGAAGTGACTCACATCAAGTTTAGTCATAATGGAAAGAATTACTCAGATGGTCAGAAGAAGAGTTAGCAGAAGTCCTGTCAGTAAAACTTACTGTAGGAAACAGGTTTCAACACAACCTGAAAAGCCATTGCAACACACTGAGCAGTTCATTCTAATAACTGTATATCCAGGCTTTTGTTCATAATAACTGAATATTACCAATACTTAGGGAAAATAGAAAGAAGAAGAAGAAGCCAAAAGTGTGCACCTGATGTGGCCACTGAGCCATCTTGTGATTTGATAATATGCAACAGCTAACAACTTACTAGTGTGTGGTATTATTGTGGATACCAGCACACATGGGGTTAAAGGAAATGAAATATCAGATAAAATAGCAAAGGAAGTTACTAAAAGTAAGTTTGAGTTCACAGCGAGTTGTACACAGTCTGCCATTGCTGCACTGACAAAAATGTCTCCCAAGCGTTTTAGGTTTTCTGTAGCTGGATGGATTAATCCCAATGGCAACCTCCCCCACTTTCTCTTGAAGCCAATATGGAAGTGACTTAAATTGCAATTCATCAACTGGCTCCAAAAGAGAGCAGAATCTCATTGACCCCCATGTTAAAATGGCCAACTTTACAGCAGAAACAAACAAACAAACATGTTTACAGCTGGTACAAATTGTGGTTTTGGTCTTTACTGCTAATTTCGCCCTTCACGACAACTCTGAGGGGGGTGAATTTTGTATAAAAATGATCATCCGTTTAAATTATATTAAGCCCTAAAGTTCTGCATAGTTAAGGACATGGTCACTTGAGTGACTGGTGCTGTCTGTGAGCTGTCACTTTACCTCAGCTATTCCAGCCGCTGAAGTTGGCGTCTCTGCCGTGTTTGTGCTTTTTTCGGGATTATTTTATACAATGATAAAATAATAATATATACAGTTATATAATAATATGGCTTGCAACGTTAATAGTCGAGACTTCAGACAGATGTGCGTCTGTGTAGATGTGCACCCATGCGGAAGATAAACAGAACACACGTTGTTGGATTGTGGCATTTTCGGCTAAAAGTTTTGTTCGTGATATTTACTACAACGACAATGGCGGGAGGATATAAAACTCAGACAGCACTGCTTGGATATTATAACTAAAACTGCTGCATTGTGAAAAATTATACTTTGAACGCAGGCTCATTTGTTTGTGAGATATCATATACAGTTTTACAACATAAACACTGTTCAGATTGCATAATTTCTTGAAGAATGATGATGGAGAGCAGATCAATCAGAAGAAATGTGATGCAAACAATGGTCAGTATATCATTATTTCATGTATTTAATGCTTTTGTGGACAAGAATACTTTTTTTTTTTTTTTTTCAATGAATGGACATTTTACCCAAGTGCCACGGATTGGATTCATCTCGCAATCACCATTTCAGTTCAGTCAAATAACAAGAGACAAAATTTAGTCATTTGTTTTATTGCCATATTTGCTAAAGTTACAATTTGGCGGTATGGCTCTTTTCTAAATTCCCCGTCCTTTCATGAGCTCCATGAAAGCCAAGACCGGGAACAGCAGCAGCTTCTGGGGACAACCTCCCATTTTTTAACTGGGAGAGCAGCAGAAAATCCCCCTATTGAGAACAGAGCATGCATCAATGACAACAGAATGACACTGATTAAGTTATACACAAGTTTAAGGAGGAGCTGGGGAGGAGGTGGGTTGCAAGCAGCATGCAGTGGAAGCAGCCAAGCAGGCAGAGAGACAGAAGCTGCGTTTAAGCAATGCGCCTTATTTTAGAGTTGCCAATGGAGTCCATAGAAATTGGATCAGCTGATATGGGTGGGGTTGGAATTTGAGAATCTGTTGATAGCGGAGCTTGACTACGAGGCCTGCCTGAACTAACGCTGATGCTTAATTTCAGTCAGGACCACTTAAGTCAAAAATTACAAGAGACAAAATTTAGTCATTTTTTTATTGGCATATTTGCTAAAGTTACAATTTGGCGGTATGGCTCTGTTCTAAATTCCCCGTCCTTTCATGAGCTCCATGAAAGCCAAGACCGGGAACAGCAGCAGCTTCTGGGGACAACCTCCCATTTTTTAAATGGGAGAGCAGCAGAAAATCCCCCCCAATCAGACCATACCAGGCAATCCTCCCTGGCTCTTCCTGCTAAATCGAAGAGCCAGCCGAGGATTCAGATGTGCATTTCAGGAAGCCAAGGCAACAATATTTATAAAAGAACAAATCTAGATAAGTGAAGCCAATATAAATGTAGCTAGAGCAATGATAGAAATAAGTATGCAAGTAAGTATGGCTCTGTTCTAAAATTCCCTGTCCTTAACATGAGCTCCATAATAAGTTAAGACAGGTAACAGCAGCAGCTTCTAGGGACTACCTCCCATTTTATAATCAGGGAGAGCACAAATTCCCCCCAAACAGACCATACAAGGCTATCCTCCCTGGCTTTTTCTGCCAATCAAAAAGCCAGCAGAGGAACCAAAAAGCTTAGCTTACTGGATTTAAGAGCCAATCGATCTATGTGAAGCTAGCATAAGGAATGCTTTCCAATTGCATTTTTACGAAGCAAATTCATTTATGCACTAGTCCCATGCGTGAACGCTCTTCCCAAAAGTGCACGTGAGAATTTAAAAATCGAAAGCAGTTTTCCATCAGTGACTTTCATATTTATAAAAGCCCACAGCATTTCAAATAACAAATGATGCCTTTGAGCATTTGTACAGAAAATTGCCCATCGGCGGACAAGACCGTAAACTGCAAGTGTAAACATGAAGTAAAGCATGCGTTTCTCACAGGTCTCTCATACCCTGTCAGTGAATCCTGTGAATGTAATTTGCGTCAGCTTCTCCGAACTTCACGCTCAACTTTAAAGAAATTAATTGAAAACGCTCACTCTGCTCCTTGCCAGTGGACACGCATCAAGCACACGCAGCGTCATCACGCATCTGCGGTCAAATTTACAGTATTTAAATGTAAATGGGCCCAACAGTTATTGAAGCCATAATATTTAGTTTCAAGCAGGGAGCAGTACTCATTGCTTTTCTGGCTTGAGCAACGGCCGAAGGCAACATTCATAGCAGCTGAAGACCATCGCCCCATGGCCTTCAATGTAGAGACAGGAGTGGAGGAAGCTGCAGTTTTAGCAGCACATAAACCAGGCCCTGGACATGGGCTTTCCCTCCTCTTGTGGCAAATAATGTGTCCTGCTGACCAGCTTGTGGACAGCTCCTCAGGTAGCCCAACATAAATAACAGGATAAAGCAGAGTTAGATTCAGAGATTAAAACGACTTCATTTCTTGTTCCTATCAGTTTTAGAGTGCTTTTGAAATATGAGGTGGTGCAATTAATTTGATACACAGAAATTGTGAGGTCATGTGACAGAATAATCAGCGTGTGGAAAACTCACCACCTCTGAGAAACCGTGAACAAAAGGGGAAAAGCTGATCATTGACTGGTTTCTCTTTAAAGCCTGTTAGCAGGAAACAAATAGATGGATTTCTAGTACGCTGATGGTGGATGGATCCAGCAACGCAGGTGACCATACTTTTGGTTGAAGGCAGTACAGCTATGGAGAAAGTGGCACAGAAGAACTAAAGTAGATTTGGCTAGACAACTACACATGTAGTGAACTGCAGAGTGCAAATATATGAAGGGTCATATCTAGTCTAGTACAGTTTGGCTGAAGGGGGGGCAGACCAGGCTGATGGCACTGTGGAATTTCTGAAATTCAACCATTAAAACAGAATCACAACAAACCCTCTATAACCCTATTGTAAATGTGGAGGTCATTTGGACAGATGATAGCATGCGTCCAACATTCATTCAGCTGAAACCAGCCCAAAAAAAAAAAAAAATAAATAAAAATACATGGTTTAATGAAAACATCAGCCCATTGGAAAGGCATTGAATAGTTGAGCCACAGTAAATATCTATACATAAAAAAGCCCATCACCGAAAATCTCATGTCCACTATGCTTAGTCGCAGTAATTTAACGTAGATGGCTTATGCTGCTGCATAAACTTAATATGTAGCACTACTGTTATATGCTTGTATTTTACTCCTCTATGCAAACTGTAAACACCCTTCTTAAAAACCATAGACTGTAGAAAACAACAGGCTTTGTTTGATGATTCGCAGATTAAAAGAGAGGTTTAGACGCAAAGCCCCGTACTGGAATCCATAATTTTTCCCAAATTTAGAGAGTGCTCTAATGCAGACACTATGAGCAAGCAACAGCTTCTGAAACTAATATTCTATTATAGCCTATGGCATATCTCTTGCAAATGTTATATCAATACATGCATTTTGATATTAAAGGTGATAGAGAGGATATTTTCGTCGACTGAGAATCCAAAGACTGAGTTTTTGAAATGAGCGCATGGGTAAGAACAGTCCCCCTCCTTCACAGCTCATTTCAAGGAACGCCTCCCAAAACTCATGCACAAGTATTAGAACACGAGTGTTTACCACCGGCATCCGCTGTGTCGTGTTTTTTGGATTCATTATGTCGGACTCACCGCAGTTAACTCGTAATCTGCAGTTGTTACTCCTGTCTCCGGACAAAAACATTGCATGCGGTGCCTGTGGAGTGTGGAAAGTTACTGGAGCGCGCAGCCGCGCTCGTCTCTCACAAGGAACGTCACGGCAGTGATTGACAAGCCAGAGGGGCAATCGTTTTACACGATTGGCTGATGTTTTTAAGGCCCTACCTTGTGCACAGATGATGTAAATTAATATTATTACTTCAGTGCACCTAATAAATAGTCTTTTATCAGTTAGTAAAGACAGTTTCAAGTAATATTGCAAAAATGTATAAAACAAAACATCCTATTTAGCACCTTTAATCCCACGTCTATGTAGATGTCACTTCAAAACCCTGCAGCGTGCAACAGACTGTCGGTCCTCACAGCAGTAGGAACTCTTAATTTCGTGATATGGCCACGAGAGCATGCAAAGACCCCTAGCTCAATCTTAGCCCAAGCGGTCTAAGGAAGTGCAGCTGCATCAATAAGCTTTTTAAATTAATGATAGAAAACAAAGCTTTCTGAAGCCTTTGAAGCTATTTTTTTTTTTTTTTTTTGAAAAAGCTTCTAACTCGAAGCTTTATCACAATGAACTTAAATGATATGATTTAAATCTAGATCTGCTGTGTAGCCAATGTTTCATGTTAACGCAGTTTTGACAGTCTGCATGGTAAAAAGCTCTATATAATAAAAGTGACTTGACTTAATGCGCATAAGCAATATCTGTGGTCAAACTTGTTTTCTCCACCTTATCTAACAAATCATTGCAGCAGTTGTGGTTTGAAAAAGCGTGAGAACAAAGCGCCCATTTTCAAAATTTAAACCAGCTGTCCTGATCTTCTGATACTGCATGATGTTCGAAGCTTCACGTACACAATCTGGGGACATCAGAGACTTATTTTACATCTTGTAAAATGGGGCATAATAGGTCCCCTTTAAAGGAAAGTGGGAGAAATGGAAATATCGCGAAATATTGCTGCTTATAGTTTGGATACACTGGACTTAATGGAACACTGTTCAAAACAGTTAAACATAACACAGGGAATTGTGATTTCTGTGGGCAGGAGGAGACAGTAGAACATATTATGATATGTTGTCAGAAATATGAAAGAGAAAGAAGACATTTGATCCTAAAATTAGGACAGATGAAAATGTGTTTGGATTTAAAAGATCTTCTGCGAAAAAGAGTCAAAATATTAAAATTTATTGTTTCAATAACTTAGAGAATCTAATTTATTTTAAGACATTCTGGTCCACACTCCATACCAGTTTGAGGTGGTGCACCAATACATTGTTTGCCAACCGCCTAAATATATGAAAGTAAATCAGTAGCAAAACCCGAGAGGTTGCTGATTTGAATGTGAGAACTTATTAATATTTGTATTTGTAAATTGAAATGTACACTCACAGCCCTGATGTGAAAACCAATGAACAACACCATCCAGTGTGACTTGGCATGCTGTAATAAATTAGTTTTAATGTTTTTTTTTATATTACAGTAGAAAAGTAGTAAAGTAATTTAATTGGGTGGCTACCAATCGCCACCAAAACGGCGCGATCTGCTCTATGTAGTGACGTCATCGTAGGGCTGCACGATTAATCGCATGTGTTTGTCATGCGTGTCTCATCAGTAAAGCCGGTTCTGTGATTAGCGGTAAATGTCCATCACCTGCTTTCAAATGGAGCGGCACTTAATATACAGAGCCGTAGTTCGCGGACAAGCTACGCAATATCGCGTTCATAATCGAAGGCGATTCATCTGCGATTATGAACACGATATTGCGTAGCTTGTCTGCGAACTACGGCTCTGTATATTAAGTGCCGCTCCATTTGAAAGCAGGTGATGGACATTTACCGCTAATCACAGAACCGGCTTTACTGATGAGACACGCATGACAATCTCATGGGATTAATCGTGCAGCCCTACGTCATCGCGTACAAAACCGTCAAATTTCATTGGCTGACTCCAACCAATAAACAACTTTACTACTTTTTTACTGTAATATAAAACTCAGATAAAACGGTAACACTTTAGAATACTGATACTTCATTAATGAATAACTACAACAAATTAGTAATGCATTATTAACACTCTAGTAAGTACTATTAACTATCAAGTAACTCTGATGAATAAATTAGTAAGTAATAGTGCTCAGTTAAAGGTGGTAGTTCACTATTAACTAATCAGTAACTGTTTTTTTCATACCTCCCAGAGAACTACTAAGAACTACTATATACATGTTAGTAATTAATGTGAATAATGAATAATGTATAATTAATTCTAGAGTAAAGGCCTTGGTAACCCACTAGTAATGATTGAAGTGTTACCAAATACTTAAGAAGTAATTACTAATTATCTGGATCAGTATTCTAAAGTGAAAAGCATGATAACTCTCTAGTAACTACTGAAGTCATTGTAAACTTTTGAGGTTTTTGTAAAGTATTGGATAGTAATAACTCAAGAATTACTATATAACTCTAAAGTAACTACTTCTTATTTGGATCAGTATTCTAAAGTGAAGATCATGGTAACCCACTAGTAATTACTTAAGTGTTACCAAATATCATAAGGAATTACTGCACAAAAACATACAAAAACATCAAAAGTTTACAAAGACTTCAGTAGTTACTAGAGAGTCATCATGTTTTTCACTTTAGAATACTGATCCAAATAATTAGTAATTCCTTCTTAAGTATTTAGTAATACACTTTTTTAGTACAATTACTAGTGGGTTACCAAGGCCTTCACTTTAGAATTAATTATACATTATGCATCATTCATGTTAATTATGAACTTGTATATAGTAGTTCTTAGTAGTTCTCTGGGAGGAATGAAAAAACAGTAGTTACTGATTAGCTAGTTATTCATTAATGAAGGATCAGTATTCTAAAGTGTTACCGATAAAACTAATGATATTTTAATGAAAACAGAGATTTTAACTAAGGGCTCAGAACTAGAAGATGAAGACCCTAGAGGACCCTAGAGACCCTAGAAGATGAAGAACTTGAGGGTGAAAAAAACAACAACAATGCACAATAAAGCACCTGTTTATTATAAGCATGTGCAGCAGTTTTTTTTTACCCCATAAGTCGTGATTCCATTTTTTTTATGATATACTTTTCAAAATTATATGTACAACCAGAGGTGCAACTGCACATTTGCTGAGGTCAGTCATGGCACATTTGCCACCACTGCACATTACAAACAACACAAATAGCAAGCAAATAAATAAAAGCAACAATACAATCAATCCAAGCCAAAAATTACACAACTTCAAGTAAAAAAAAAAAAAAAAAAGCTGTGTTGAAAACCATATAACACTAGTGATGTTCCCAGTCAGAAATGACTGGCCTGCAAAAAATTGCTTATAGATCTCTTGTTATGCTACCTTATCACCAAATACTGGATTCAATCATTTTGTCAGTTTGTTTTCTTTCAATTAGGACAAGTTTTGTATTTATTTTTGGGACTGATCAATTGTAGGCCTTAATATCTGAGCTTATGTAACTTTTTGAATGAAAAAAAAAAGTGTTATTTGTGGATACTTTTCTCAATTTGACATAAAATATGAAAAAAATAAATAAATAAATGCACAGTTTAGAACACTAATATGATTTAATGTTTAACCAGGAAATGAAATGCTCTTATTTTGTACAAAATGACACAAAATCACACTTGATGTTCCCGGTCAATCAATCAATCCATGCCAAAAATTGTACAATTTCCTTAAAAAAGTTGAAAAACTACTTATAACTACCTATAACCTATAACACTTTCCCAGACATTCCCAGTCAAAAATGCTATGCTACAAAAAAAAAAAAAAAAAAGCTTATAAATCATTCGTTATCACCTATTATTGAATTCAATCTTTTTGTCAACTTGTTTTCGTTCAGTTAAGACATGTTTTGTATTTATTATAAACTGATTGATTGTAGGCCTCATTGATCTGTGCTTCACTGATTTGAGGATAAAGTTCATCTCTAAAAAAGCAAATCTGTGAAAAAGATGAACTACACAGTTGATGTAGTAAATGCAGTGCAGCGCTTCTGTGTTCTATGTCAGAATGCTGACTCATTATTGGCCGGCTCCTACGTCAGCATCACACGCGTCGTGCTTCTCACGTGTACAGTGTCGCCAATACTGAGCTGCCGTTCGTATGTAAACACAGAAGCACTGCAGTGCATTCACTACATCAACAGCGTAGGAGACTGACATAGAAGAGAAGATATTGTTGCATAAAGTTGTTATTTTTGTTTTGTTTTTGTGCACAAAAAGTATTCTTGTTGCTTCATAACATTAATATTGAACCACTATAGTCACGTCGACTATTTTAACAATGTCTTTAATGCTTTTCTGGACCTCAAAAGGTTCAATGATGTTGCTGCCTATATGTGTTGTTCAGAAACCCTCCGATTTCATCAAAAAATATCTTAATTTGTGTTCCATTGATGAATGAAGGTCTTATGGGTTTGACACGAGGGTGAGTACTTAATGACAGAAATTACAATTTTGGGTGAACTAACCCTTTAAGCTCATCATTTCAATTAAATTCAATTAAATTCACATTTATTTGTATAGTGCTTTTCATAATACATATCGTTTCAAAGCAGCTTTACAGAGAATGCATGTCAAAATTACAATATTTCCTTCTGTTCTGTACCTCAGAACGCCTCCCACCTCTATCCATTAATGGTCATAGACTTAATTTTGAGTAATTTTGGAGAATGTAAGAAGAGTGTAAGAAACTGTAGTCTGCCTCAACCCAGATTCCACTCCAAAGTATATTTTAGAATGAGCTCATCCCCAAAATGGCTTAATTATCATAGAGAAGAAGAAAGTCAACTAGTATATTGTTTATGTACCATTTGATTGATAAAATCCTGAGCAAATGGTCATCAATTGTAGAATGGGAATGGGTGTGGGACACAGAGAACCATCTCAGACAATGAGGTGTCACAACTTCATACAGACCACAGCTGGTAAAACATGAGAAACTTCATTTACATGAAGAGTGGTAAACTGTAAACAGGACAAAAGGTTTGAGATTTGGATCTTCGTCAAGATCTTCAACTTTTCACTCATTTAAAATGCTAAACCCAAGTTAAGGGTGCCCTAGAATAAAAAAAATTAATTTATATTGGCATAGTTGAATAACAAGAGTTCAGTACATGGAAATGACATACAGTGAGTCTCAAACTCCATTGTTTCCTCCTTATATACATTTCATTTGTTTAAAAGACCTCCAAAGAACAGGCGAATCTCAACATAACACCAACTGTTATGTAACAGTCGGGATCATTAATATGTACGCCCCCAATATTTGCATATGCCAGCCCAATATCGAAGCATTACACAAGGGCAGTCAGTATTAATGTCTGGATGTGCAGAGCTGAATCATCAGGTAAGCAAACAAGGACAACAGCAAAAAATAGCAGATGGAGTGATAATAACTGACATGATCCATGATAACATGATATTTTTAGTGATATTTGTAAATTGTCGTTCTAAATGTTTCATTAGCATGTTGCTAATGTACTGTTAAATGTGGTTAAAGTTACCATCGTTTCTTGCTGTATTCACGGAGACAAGAGCCATCACTATTTTCATTTTTAAACACTTGCAGACTGTATAATTCATAAACACAACTTCATTCTTTATAAATCTCTCCAACAGTGTGTAATGTTAGCTTTAACCACAGAGCACTATCAAACTCATTCAGAATCAAATGTAAACATTCAAATAAATACTATACGGATTAATACACATAATCTGACGCATGCATGCAGTATTCATGACGAACACTTAAAGATCCATTTTGAGGGTTATATTAGCTGTGTAAACTTTGTTTATGCACTATTTAAGGCAAGCGCGAGCTCCGGGGGCAGAGAGCGCAAGCATTTAAAGGGGCCGCAGCATGAATCGGCACATTTCTTATGCCCCAAAATAGATAGTTAAAAAAATTAATTTAAAAAAAATCTATGGGGTATTTTGAGCTGAAACTTCACAGACACATTCAGGGGACACCTTAGACTTATATTACATCTTGTAAAAAAAACGTTCGATGGCACCTTTAAATGAAAATGTTTTCTTTCACGATTTAACAAATAACCTTTGATTATTTAAAAAGTTTTATTAAAGGAGATTTTCAAATAATTATTTTTGGCACAATGGAGCCCCCTCTCGTGCAGCCCTATGGATTGCAAAATATACCCCAAACCCTGGGGGAGTAATAACAATCAACAAAACAAGAGACAGGCAAAATAAAAGGCCTACCCATACTCAAAATAGGAGGTAAATGGGCTGTTGTTGTCTTCCTCTTTAAATGTCTATTGTGATGTTATTTGTCTCACACAATTGTTAGTGTCAGCCACAGAGCTGTGGTCAAGAGTGCATCAACTGAGAGACACGAATAACTCTGCATGAGAATTAAGGAAGTCCCTTTCTCTCTTCAGTCTCAGAAGCCTCAGTCTTTTGTCTAAACGTCCGGACATGAACATCTTTCAAGAGTCCTCCTGCTCCATTTTGGGTTTTCTCCTGGTTTTCTTTCTCCAGGGTGAGTACTTTGAGAAACATCTCCAGTTAAAGTCTCAACAGGCTGTAATTTTTTTTTTTTATTTTTTTTTTTTTTATTTAAACATATTTAGTTAAGCCTATGTAATAAACAGAAACATATTTACATATTTCATTTATTTAAAGGTACTATGTCATATCATTAGTCTCATAGAATAATTGCCTAAGTCATTTTTTGGCCAAATTGTGATATCTGCCTTTGAAATATGATCTGGGCAATTATGCTATAAGGGTAACCATATGACACATGGACCTGTGGATATACATGAAACCAAGATGCATATTTGGAACCAAGAGGAGTTTTTCAGATGCATGTTAATTCGATTATTTGATGTATATAGGGAATTAACATGCATCTGAAAAATTGAAAAGCTCAGCTCAGGAAACTTCAAGCCATAGTGCTTGTAAAGGGAGCTTGTTTGTAAAAGGAAGTGGTATTGGCTCGCTTTCGAGCCTACATAATCCATTTCATAAAACTATTATTTTCAGGCTGCTATGAGATTGCTAAGATGACTTATATCATTCGTTCAGTCATTTTTTGATTTAATATTGAAAGTAGAAAAATGTGAAAATGGCTCTAGTCTTCCTCAGCTGCAGTTGTACAGATTCTCAACATGTTTATTGCAACTACATTTAAAAGTTTTCTCACCAAACAACCAGACTAATGAATGGCTCGACACAAACTGTACCGGGGGAGAGACTATGGGCTTTCTTCTGTGTAGACATCAAGTTCACCTATGGCTACGTGTGTCAGAGAAATAGCCTGACTGTGCTGTGCTGCCATTCTCAAGAAGATAAGAGTGAGTTAGTGAGACGTGTGAGAGGGTCTGTGCTGATAAACTCACAACTCAAAAGCTGTGAGGTTCTTTTTGTCGTTCATTTATTTGTCACCCTTATTTGTTCCCTTTTTCGCATTTGTTCTGGTGATGATGTTGTCAAACTGGTGTTTAATTAATCTTATTTTGAATGTGAAAAATATGACATGATTTTATAATTATAGGCTATGTAACAAAAGTTGTTTGTTGTGTATTGTAGGGTCATGTACTGATCCAGTTGTTGAGGTGCACAAAGCTGTCGGAGACTCGCTGGATTTAATTGCTAATTTCTCAAAAGAAGATCTTGAAGTAAAGTGGAAACATAATGAGACTGACTTAGCTCAGTATTATAACAATAAATTAATCCTGCTGAAATCTCAATTTCACAAAAGGTTAGAGATGAATGAGGACAATATTGGTATAACGGTGAAAGGCCTGAAACTTCAGGATTCTGGAATCTTCTCTATTGTTGCAGAAAGACGCTCTATTCAATATCCAACAAAATTAATTCTGCTACATGTTCATGGTGAGTTTAATAATTTATCCTGTCAATGCTGTTAAGATGTAAATAGCAAATTCTAAAACAACACACAATCAAGAACTGGAGTTAAATAAATCCATAATAATTCAAGTTAAATAGTTCCTTTATGAAGAAAACATGTTAATATAGAAATTAACATTTGCATATTATTCTCCTACAGATCTCATCAGAGATGTACAGATTGAGTCCAGTAACTCCTGGTTGCCGTCAATAAACATCTACATTTTTCATCTTCAGTGTAAGGCATCCGGCGATCCGAATCCCTCCTACAGCTGGAGTGGTAATCTGGTCAAGACTGGACCGAACCTGAATATCAGCCTCCATCCAGCAGAGAGCGCCACACTCAACTGCACCACCAACAACACCGTCAGCGTCAAGCATACTACTAAGACTGTAGAGTGTAGAGAGAAAAATGAGTATTCAAGGTTCTGTGTAAAAATGTAGAATTCTTAAATTCTCTAAGGATTATATAATGTTATATTTTAAAATAAAGACCTTTAAGATAATTTTTTGCCTAGCGATCATTATTGTATTAAAGTCGGCATGAAATCAATATTGACCCTATTTACTTTGTTAGTGCATATTACTAGTCTTGTGGTGAACAGTTAATCTGTGCAAGTTAATACACAGAAAAAAAATGTTTGTCGTGGTAATCTTTAATCAAAATCTGAAAAGTTATTTCTGGTCTGGAATGGCATTCCTTCCCAGATGACGTCAGTTTGACGGCTTGGGTTGAAATCGCTTAAACCACTCCCCTCCAACCGTAGTCTGCTATGAGCGAGAGATGGAGAGGAGGAGCGCTAAAGTAAAACCCTGCCCTCTATTCAGTATTCCGTTTCACTTGGAAATATGTCACAACACTGAAGAAAAATCATTTGCAACTTCTGGTTCACTGAGCCTTTAAAAAGAAAAAAAATGTTGATGTCGGGGTGCTGGGCACAGTGTCTCCTCAGTCTTTCCTATTTTTCTTGCTTTCTTTTTTTGCATGTATGAATTCTATCTTATTCTAACATAGAGAGGATGGGCACTTAAAACAATAAATAATTCTTTTTCTGATACCTATCCTCCTTAAGAGGCCTTGTATTGGGTGTAACACCCATATATTAAATCACAAAAAAAAAAAAAAAAAAAAAATCATTGTTCATGCGTTTTCTGTACCAAACTGGATTGTGGGGCCTTAAGGCCCGTTCGCACCAAAGACGATAATTATACAGATAACGATAAAGATATAGTTATAAAAATCGTTCTCAGTATCATTGTCAGTATTTAAGAATAGCAGAGTTCACACCACAGCTATAACGATAACGACACAGAGAAACGATATCGTTGAAATCACTTTCAGCATGATTTTATCCAGCTGATGAATGAGAAAAACATCGTTGGATTGTGTTGGTAATAGGCACTTAACGTTACCTAACGCTAAAAGTAAGTTTCGTGCATTGAGCGCATTCTAACAAGTGCTTTCGAACTTCTTTCTGATCTGAATAGTAGGCTAAATTATGTGGAAAACACCTGCGAGGTTCGACGGTTAAGCAGAGTGGTTAAGATAAAGGGGCTTGAATAATTAATAATCAATATAACCGGACGAAAAGATATTTATTAAATGTTATCCACATTATATTTCATCTGCAACAGCATTGTGTACTTTTATAATGATGCGTTGGTCATTAATTTTTAAATGCATCATTATGCAAAGATGAGGAGAATTCTCTGCATGAAAGACCCATGACTGGCAGATCAACGTGCGACTACATTTCTCTCCGAAATGGTAGGAAAATAAATTTAATTGAATGTGGAGGATTTTAACTGTGACAAGATGATTGACAGGGTAGTTTAAACAGTTATAGGTTGCGTAAATAAGCGACGGAAACGTCAATTAAAGATGCAGTTATGACGAGGTAGTATGTCCCAAAGCTTGTCTACTCTTCTGCTACACACTCAAAAGTATGCACTTTTTCTTTACAAAAACAGTAAATGTTTTTAGGACGTAGTATAAGTGGGCGAATAGGGACGCAGCTTAGGAGTACGACCGGTCTAAGATGGCGGCCGCAAATCTCATCGCCCAGCGGCCAATAGGGCGTCTACCTATATGATGTCTATGGTTGAAACGGTGTCGGAGCTCGTCACTCCATCGGGCCATCTGATCATTCTGATTGGCTGTTCAGCTACTGCCACCTGCTGGTACGGAAAGGCATTTCATCTTACGCAGGTGCAGAACGGACATGTTTGGCCATCGGGTGTCGAGCGCCGGTTTGGTGTGTCAGGGCAACTTTAGACCCAGACGCTGCCGACGTGAGCCAACGCCGCAATCTGCTTTCGTTGCCACTAGTTCGTCGGCATCGGCTTGGTGTGTTCCTGCCTTAAGCAACCGGCCACAGATTTAACCAAAATTTTGATCACAAGTGTAGTACAGTATTAAATGATATTTTATTAACAAAGTTCCGGAAGAGCACGTTCAGATAATCTACCCAATCAGCACAAGAGGAGGCATATTTGTAGCTATATCCAATTTACCTCTGTTCCACAACAGTTTTCCAGCATTTCCAGCACATGAAGTTGCCTCTGCAATCAGTGTGGGCCCTGATGCTATCTTTTCCTCTGTTTCTCCCTGCACCTCGTCCAACCGAAAGGGCCTGACCCAAGTGTGAGGCTGCCTCCGCAAATGGTCACAGCCCCAGCCCTCTTCCCTCCTACCACGGCTGGGTGTCCACATACCTCAGCTGTTTGAACTCCTCCTCAATCTCCAAGTTAACTGATTCCGGAAAATCTCCCTTTCTTATAATAGGAAAGTGGACAGTCAACTGATTATGGTACGATCATGCCGGCGTGAACATACATTTTTCACAAAGAAGAAATCCAGCTCAAAATTACCTGCCAGAATACATCTGTCGCTCCTCCCACTCACAGTCACTTTTCTAAATGTTGTACTCTTGCAGCACAATTTTGGGGGTTTACTCTGTCAATCTGTCTCCCAGCGGCTTAATTTCTTTTTTAAGGGAATACTCGGGGTTCGGGCCAAATTCTGAGCTCGGAGCCCTCCCCTTGGACAGAACACCAAATACGCATATTTTATTCTATAACTGATTAAATGTAAGTGCGAACAATTGCTTTATATGTAGCACACATTTTTTCTTGTTGTTGCCAACTAACTGTTAGTTTGATTAGTTACGTTGATTCCAGCTGGCTGGTTAACACATTGTCTACACCAGACATGAGTGGTGGGATGCAACAAAAGTGAACAGAACCCATTATAATCAGTGATGCTGTCTACACTGGATGTGATGCGGTGCGATTCCCAACAGTACGCTGATCCCCTGTTCTATATCTGCCCGCGCTACTTCTGACACAAAGGACCAATGGATTTGCAAATGTTGCGTCTAGTGTAGAAAGCTGCTAGCTGTTGAGTCGCAACACAACAATGGTCAATGGGCTTAAACACCGTGTCTGCACCAAACATGACCGTTTCCGCGTCGCATCTCAACAGCAAGAAGCTGTATACACTGGACATGACAAAGTGATCATGGAAAATCCATTTGTCCTTCATGTTAGAAGTAGTGTGAGCTCTTGGAGTACATCAGAAATAGAGCGAGGCATCAGTTTACTGTTGAGGATTTGTTGCATCACGCCACATCAAGTGTAGACAGAATCACTGATTATAATGGGTTCTATGGGTTTTAGTTGCATTGCGTCACTTGCGAGTATACAGGGTGTTAAAAGTAAATATTAGATTGCTCCCATTATATTGAAAGATTTACTATAATGTCACACAGTTCCACTGTTAACAGCTGCATGAATTATATTGTGAGCGATTATAAATTCTTGAGAAAATAAGCATATAAACTGATACAATACATTTGCATCACCTCTTTTGTGTTGATATACATCTGGACACTTACTTAAAACTTATGCATTATTAAAGATTTTGTAGTGACATTTTTTTTTTTTTTTTTTTTTTTTTGTATATAGAATTTTAGTCTTAAAAGTATGCACCATTCATTTTGTTTTGATGGTTCTGCCCTACAACACTACAACAAATGCTTTATTGGTTAATTCCTTTGTTTTGGTTTATGTCTTTGAAATGGTCTATAAATTAAGATGAATATGTAAAGATGAAAATGTATTTTCAGAAAAGCAGAGAGCAAGAGAAAGCAGCAAGTATTGAGCTCTTGATGTCAACTTGCAAAATAAATAAATAAATAAAAATAAATGTAAAGATCTCTTCATCTTTTATTTTTATTATTTGTGTTTACAGTGTTGAGGAGGATGCAGCAGTATGCAGGTACAATGGGATATAGGAGTGGCCAGTGAATCTATTAGCAGGAAAGGACTGATTACAGCACATCCTCAATATGGATTCTGGACTGTAGCTCTGTGGAATGAGAATGATTATAGAGCCCATGCTGATCCCTCTGTCTCTCTGTCTCTGAGAGTGAAGCCACAGAAGGTTGGGGTGTTTGTGGATTATGAGGAGGGTCTGGTCTCCTTCTGTGATGTGAAGTCCAGTTCTCATATCTACTCATTCACCGGTCAGTCTTTCACTGAGAATCTCTATCCATTACTTAGCCCATGTCGAAATGATAAAGGAAAGAATTCAGCCCCACTGATCATTTCGCCTGTTAATTACAACGAATGAATTTACACACTAAATAGAAAATGAAAATAAAGCTTTTTTTAAACTAAGAATATAAAAATAGTAGGCAAATCGTCCATGTTTTTTCTGGCTTTCCTTCTGTTATTTCATATAAGTTTCTCTGAAACCATTTAGATTGGTCACCAGAGATGCAAAGCAACAAATTAATGTACACTGCCTACTCATTTTATTTTTACTGAGTAATTTTTTTTAGAAAGAAACGTTTATTAGGAATGAGAATATTAAGCAGCTAAGATATTAAGATATCTTGAATACTTTTAGAGTTACAGGCATGACAACTTTAGAAAAATAATATTTATGGCACTCAGACAGGAATGTTCTATGCAACTGAGCTGATAGAAAAAAATGAGATACATTTCTAGTTTTAACATAATATGTTCTTTAGATATTCCTCTTTAAAAGAGAAAAAGTGTAAGCTGTATGCAAAGTGACCCACATTTGGTTTTTGACCACTGAAAATGTATACAGTTTGCCAATTTACTCATGGAGCCGAATTAACATGTCCATATCTCTGGGATTGAACCATTGAGGGCCTTTAAAATGAAAATACCAAAAGGAAAGTTTATAAAGAACCAGAATCTAAGGATATTAAGATATCTTTAAGGGTGTTTTCACACCAAAGCGTCACTTGTTTTGTTCCGAAACAGGGACTAAATTGGTTACAATGTTGCATTTTCTTCTTGGTTCGGTTCGCTTTCATATGGCAACATTTCAAAGTGTACCAAAATGCGTTCAGTCAAGTCACATGCGAGTACAACTGTCCTCTCATTGGTCAGAGTTTTCGCTGCGTCATCCATCAAAATAATGATTGACAAGCTAGCTCCATGAGCTTATTGTGGCTTTATTTGTAACTGTCGAGACACACACAAACACTTTATAAATTTAGCCGTCTCTGTTAAATTATATACTCCATTATTCATATTAATGCTGCGGCAAATTCAAACGCACGGTCTTTCTCTCTCGCTCCGTCTCTGGATTTCCCAGCGCTGTCTAGTAGGCGACCTGTTGTCCACGTGTCTGTCGAGAGAGACCATTTGAATTTTATAATGAAGCAGAGTGGGAATTGAGACTTCGTCGGGACCGCATTCTTTCATGGAGAAGTGTAATTACACAACAGAGGCGCTCGTTGGTTTTCAGATATGGTAAATAATGTGCTCACTCACAGAATCAGACATTACTGCTTTTTATATCACATTTTCCATTATGAAAATGATATCATTTGGTTCGCTGGTCCGTTAACTGGGTCGGATTGCTTTCACATCTCAAGCGAACCGCTCCAGAGTTCGTTTGAAAGCGTACCAAGACCACCTCTTCAAGCAGGTCTCAGTACACTTGTTTGGTCCGCTTTTGGTGCGCACCTGAGTGCGACTGCTGCTTTCACACCTGCCCAGACGAACTGCACCAAAGGGTGAAACAAACTCCGGTACAATTCAACCGAACTAAATGAGGCAGGTGTGAAAGCACCCTAATACTTCTTGAGTTACAGACATGCAAACTTGAGGCAAAAAACACAAGAAGTATATATTTTTGAACTATCACCGTTGGGATATAATGAAACAAAGATTGTTAAAGTCAACAGATTTTAAATGGAGTGGAAATGCTTGCATGTGTGAAAATAAAAGTTACTGATGGTGTGTGCGTCTGCCACATTGCCTCTGCAGGAAATGGGGGAGCGAGGTAAAAGTGAATTAATTCAGCCACTGATAAACACCTGCTGCTAAACATCAGAGCCACTGAAGGATAAAGAAACAAGAACAGAAAAAAGAGAAGAGATTAGCAGAAGCACAAGAACGTCTAGGTTACTAATGTAACCCCCGTTCCCAGAAGGAGGGAACGGAGACGTTACGTCGATACTGACGTAATGGGGTCTCGCTAGGGAGCCCAATCACCTCCAAGGATACAAAACAAGCCAATGGGAATTGGCCTGTGAGATTTACATGCCGGGCCCCTCCCCCGGCATCCGGGTATAAATAGGGCCGGCATACTCACCTTCATTCATATTTTTGCTGAGGAGCCGAGATAGGTATCTGGCCGCTCAGCGGTGGCACAAAGCTATGGCAAGGGAACGTAACGTCTCCGTTCCCTCCTTCTGGGAACGGGGGTTACATTAGTAACCTAGACGTTCCCATTCAGTCAGTCACGTTCGACGTTACGTCGATACTGACGTAATGGGGTCCCGTGGAAAACGCCATAGCAACTGAACCACGTTACGAGTGTTAGGGAGGCAGGTGCTGGCAGGCTGAGGCGTGCCAAGTGCAAATGCGGCCCATACTCGCAACCCTCCAGCGCCCAGAGTAAGCCCAGGAATGTCTTCCATACCGGTGGGATGGAGAGGACAGGGCGTTACTGTGGAAAAGTCGAAGCTGCTGTTCCTACCCCACGGGGGAGAGTGCTTCGGAACTCAATCCCTCGTTTTCCAGCAACGACAAAAACGCCAGGAAAGCGTTCCCCGAGGAGGGGAAAGCTACGGAGACCACACCCTGCCCGAAGGGAGGTAACGTGTGGAGACACATATGGACTGGTCTGAGAACAGTAACGCATATGGAAGATCTCTGATGTAGGTCCTACCTTTCGGGAGGAACGACTAGCAATCAGAGACGGGGCAAAAACGAAGCCGCCCAGGGAAAGACACGGGTTTACCGTCAGGGAAACCTTACCGTGGACAATCTCATATGGGATTACCCGAGGGGAATCACAGCATATGGGCATCTAGTCCAGTACAAGGGCAGACCAACTGGGCATACACGCAAGTACTGGACCTGGCGCCTGACGCCTCCGCCGCGTCTGGCTGCCGCAGGATGCAGGAGGAACTCCACAGGGTTCGCCGTTACGGGGAACTGAACTGAGGAGCAGAAAAAGTGCTCGCATTCCCTCTCCCGAGGGAAATGGCACAGCAAGCGAACACCCATGGCTAACTACGAGTAGAAAGCACACGGGTGGACACCGGTTCCACTCGGAGGTTATAATACCTCACGAATGTGTTTGGTGTCGCCCAGCCTGCAGCTCTGCAGATGTCTGCAACAGAGGCGCCGTGCGCCAACGCCCAGGAGGAAGCAACACCCCGAGTGGAGTGAGCTCGCAACCCGAGAGGGC
Source organism: Chanodichthys erythropterus (assembly GCF_024489055.1). Taxonomy (NCBI): domain Eukaryota; kingdom Metazoa; phylum Chordata; class Actinopteri; order Cypriniformes; family Xenocyprididae; genus Chanodichthys; species Chanodichthys erythropterus. Next base: position 39,685,314 of record NC_090231.1, read on the forward strand.
ACGGCTCGCCTTGGGACTGGTACGCCAAGGCGACGGCATCCACTATCCAGTGGGCCAACCTCTGTTTGGAGACAGCCTTTCCCTTCTGCTGACCTCCAAAACAGACAAAGAGCTGCTCAGAGCTTCTAAAGCTCTGCGTGCGGTCCACGTAAACGCGCAGAGCACGAACGGGACACAGCAACGCAAGGGCTGGGTCTGCCTCCTCCGGGGGCAGTGCTTGCAGGTTCACCACCTGGTCCCTGAAGGGAGTGGTGGGAACCTTGGGCACATATCCAGGCCGGGGTCTCAAGATGACTTGAGAGTAGTCCGGCCCGAATTCCAGGCACGAATCGCTGACCGAAAATGCTTGCAGGTCCCCAACCCTCTTGAAGGAGGCGAGCGCGGTCAGGAGCACTGTCTTAAGAGACAGATGTTTCAGCTCGACTGACTCAAGGGGCTCGAAGGGAGCTCCCCGAAGGCCCAAGAGGGCGATGGAGAGATCCCAGGAGGGAATGAGGCGAGGCCTAGGAGGATTCAACCTCCTGGCGCCTCTGAGGAACCTGATGATCAGGTCGTGCTTCCCTAGTGACTTGCCGTCGAGCACATTGTGATGTGCTGCGATGGCGGCCACATAGACCTTCAGGGTGGAAGGGGACAGCCTCCGTTCCAAACCCTCTTGAAGGAAGGAAAGCACAACACCGACCGGGCATTTCCGGGGGTCCTCCCTGCGGGAGGAACACCACTCAGCGAACAGACTCCACTTCAAAGCGTAAGCGCGCCTCGTCGAGGGGGCTCGGGCCGAAGTGATGGTGTCGACTACCGCGGGCGGTAGGCCACTCAAGTCTGCCGCGTCCCGTCCAGGAACCACACGTGGAGGTTCCAGAGGTCGGGACGTGGGTGCCATATGGTGCCCTGCCCCTGAGAGAGGAGATCCTGTCTCAGGGGAATGCGCCAGGGATGGGCTGTCGCGAGGAGCATGAGTTCCGGGAACCAGGTCCGGTTGGGCCAGTACGGCGCAACTAGCAAGACCTGCTCCTCGTCCTCCCTGACCTTGCACAGTGTCTGTGCAAGGAGGCTCACTGGGGGAAACGCATACTTGCGTAGGCCCCGGGGCCAGCTGTGTGCCAGTGCATCCGTGCCGAGGGTCCCCTCGGTCAGCGAATAAAACAACTGGCAATGGGCGGATTCCAGAGAAGCGAACAGGTCCACCTGTGCTTCCCCGAACCGGCTCCATAACAGCTGGACAACCTGGGGGTGGAGTCTCCATTCCCCCGGGAGTGTGAGCTGTCGTGAGAGCGCGTCGGCCGCACGATTGAGCTCGCCCGGGATGTAGGAGGCGCGCAGCGACCTGAGTCGGCGCTGACTCCACAGAAGGAGATGGCGGGCGAGTTGCGACATGCGACGGGAGCGTAGACCACCCTGGTGGTTGATATACGCTACCGCCGATGTGTTGTCCGACCGGACCAGTACATGCTTGCCCTGCAGCAGCGGTCGAAACCGGCGCAGCGCAAGGAGTACTGCCAGCAACTCGAGGCAGTTGATATGCCAATGGCGATGGGATCCCGTCCAGGACCCCGACGCCGACTGGCCACTGCATATGGCACCCCAGCCGGTGGCAGAGGCATCTGTTGTGACAACAACATGCCTGGACACTTGCACTAGGGGCACCCCGGCCCGTAGAAAAGCAATGTCCGACCACGGGCTGAATGTGTGGCGGCAACTCGGTGTGATGACCACACGGAGTGAGCCACGGTGCCATGCCCACCTCGGGACCCGGTCGTGCAGCCAGTGCTGAAGCGGTCTCATATGAAGCAATCCGAGCGGCGTGACCGCGGCTGCGGATGCCATATGCCCCAGGAGCCTCTGAAATTGTTTCAGTGGGACCGCTGTTTTCCGCGAGAACGAGTTCAGGCAGTTCAGCACCGACTGTGCACGCTCGTTGGTGAGACGTGCTGTCATATTGACCGAGTCCAGCTCCACACCGAGAAAAGAGATGCTCTGCACGGGGCAGAGCTTGCTCTTCTCCCGGTTGACCCGAAGCCCCAACTGGCTGAGGTGCCTGAGCACCAGGTCCCTGTGTTCGCACAACTGTTCTCGTGACTGGGCCAAAATGAGCCAGTCGTTGAGATAGTTGAGGATGCGAACACCCACTTCCCTGAGTGGGGCAAGGGCCCCCTCTGCGACTTTGGTAAAGACGCGAGGAGACAGGGACAGCCCAAAGGGTAGGACCCTGTACTGATATGCCCGCCCCTCGAACGCAAACCGTAGGAACGGTCTGTGTCGAGGAAGGATCGAGACATGAAAGTACGCGTCCTTCAGGTCGATAGCTGCAAACCAATCCTGGGCGCGAACGCACGTGAGAATGCGTTTCACGTGAGCATCTTGAACGGGAGCCTGTGAAGGGCCCGATTCAAGACACACAGGTCCAGGATTGGCCGTAACCCCCCGCCTTTCTTGGGTACTATGAAGTAAGGGCTGTAAAACCCAGACTCCATCTCGGCTGCAGGGACAGGCTCTATTGCGTCCTTCGCCAAGAGAACCGCAATCTCCGCCCGCAGGACAGCGGCGTTGGGCCCTGTCACCGAGGTGAACAGAACGCCGCTGAACCTGGGTGGACGCCTGGCGAACTGAATCGCGTAGCCGAGTCTGACTGTCCGAATGAGCCAACGGGACGGGTTGGGAAGACGTAGCCACGCCTCCAAGCACCGTACGAGTGGAACCATCCGGACAACAGAAGTACCCACGGGGGGGCAGCATGGAGCACTGTGGCCTGACTCGGGAGGCAGTGCGCCCCGAGGTCGAGGCTGTGAGTGGAGTCCACTCACATGGCTCCGAGTGGGCAGGGTGGCGTGGGAAGGCGGTGCGTTCCCGGGGCGCCAAGACCCTGCCCGTGGCGAAGGAAGGAACGGCTGAGAGAGAGGGAGCGAAAGCTCGCTCACCCCCAGCGCAGACCTTCTTATATGACCCAGAGGTTTTTGGAAATTGCTCTTGTGAAAATGTGGGTACCGCTGGCACTGGGGCCAGCGGCGGAACAGAACACAGGATTCTCCCCCGGGCCCTCTCCCGGGGGAAGGAGCGGTGCGGTCACCGTCTCCCACAGAGCAGTCTCCAAAAACCACCGGGTCTCCCGTCTCAGGGCCGCTTCTCGCCTTTCTTCTTCTTAGAAGAAGGCTTGGCGGTCTGGGCGGGGGGCGTGGTCTTCCTGCAGGAAGCTCGGGGAGGAAGGGACGAGTCCGATCTCCCGGAAGCCTTAGCCGCAGGAGGACGCCCTCGGCGAGGAGCAGACGGAGGCGCAGCCCGTGGCGGATTGGTGGCATCATCACGCCAGGGCAGGATGTGTTTTATGGCCTCTGTCTGCCTTTGCACTGCCGAGAACTGCTGAGCGAAGTCCTCGACAGTGTCGCCGAAGAGGCCGGCCTGGAGGATGGGGGCGTCAAGAAAGCGAGCTTTGTCGACCTCCCTCATCTCAGCCAGGTCCAACCAAAGATGTCGTTCCTGGACCACCAGGGTGGACATCGTTTGACCCAGGGCACGTGCCGTGACCTTCGTCGCCCGGAGGGCGAGGTCGGTCGCGGCGCGCAGCTCCTGAAGCACTCCTGGGTCAGCACTACCCTCGTGCAGGTCCTTCAGCGCTTTCGCCTGATGGACCTGCAGAATCGCCATGGCGTGCAGGGCAGAAGCCGCCTGTCCAGCAGCTGAGTAAGCCTTGGCCGCGAGAGCGGCCATGGTCTTACCCGCCTTGGACGGGAGACGCGGACGGTTCCGCCAGGTGGCCGCCGATTGCGGGCATAAATGCACCGCAACCGCACGTTCCACCTGTGGAATGTCCACATATCCCCTGGCGGCCCCACCATCGAGGGTAGTGAGAGTGGAGGAGGCAGAGGACCGCAGTCTGGCCGTATGAGGTGCCAGCCAGGTCTTCTGGAGCTCCTCATGCACCTCCGGGAAGAAAGGCACTGGGGCGGGACGCGGCTGGGTGCCGCGCCCCGAACCCAGAAACCAATCATCCAACCGCGAGCGCTCGGGGCAGGGTGGAGGGTTCCACTCAAGCCCGATGCCCGCGGCGGCCCGGGCAAGCATGGCCGTAAGCTCAGAGTCCGTCTCTGACTGAGCCACCACCCCTGAAGGCGGAAGCTCAGAGTCATCGTCAGACTCCGAACCGTTCAGCCCACTCCCCGATGCGGCGATCGACATCCGATCCTCCTCCGGAGCGCCGAAAGTGACGTGGGGCACCCCCGAGGAGGGCCCCGCGACAGCAGTCGGCAGCTCGACGGCACATGGTGCTGTGGAGGAGTGGGAGGTTCGTGGGGACGGACCCGACGAAGTGGCTCCCACTGTAACCCTCAGATCTCCCAGAGCACTAACCGGGCCAGCGGCCGCTACAGCCGCCGGCGTTGGGGTAGTGGCAGAGGGGCCTCTCACTTCTGTTTTAAAGAAGGAGAGGCGCGATCTCAGCACCAACATGGACATGCCCTCACAGTGAGGGCATGCGCCATCCATGAACGCTGCCTCAGCGTGCGGTTTACCCAGACACGTGAGACAGTGATCATGGCCGTCAGAGGAGGTCAGGAAACATTTACATTTACATTTACATTTATTCATTTGGCAGACGCTTTTATCCAAAGCGACTTACAAGTGAGGAATACAACAAGCGAGTCGTTATGACGAGGCAAATAGACAAGAAGTGCTCATAATACAAGTTATAGGCAGTGCTCAGATTATCCTAAGCTACAATAGAGAGGGATTAGAGGAAGTGAAAGGATAGGAATAAGAAGTTTTTTTTTTTTTGTTTTTTTTTTTTTAAGATGAGGTTAAGTGCTCACGAAAGAGATGGGTTTTCAGCTGTCTTTTGAATATTGCCAGGGATTCCGCATTCCGGATGAAGGCAGGAAGATCATTCCACCAGCAAGGGACAGTGAATGAGAATGTTCTGGAAAGTGATTTCATGCCTCTCTGTGATGGTACCACAAGCCTTCGCTCCTTTAATGAGCGCAGGTTTCTGGTAGGAGTGTAGACTCGTAAGAGTGAGTGGAAGTAGGAGGGTGCTGAGCCTGTGGTAGATCTGTAAGCAAGCGTCAACGCCTTGAATTTGATGCGAGAAGCAAGTGGTAGCCAGTGAAGAGAGATGAAGAGAGGCGTGACGTGGGCTCTTTTGGGCTCGTTGAAGACGAGACGTGCTGCTGCGTTCTGAATCATTTGTAGAGGCTTGATTGTGCATGATGGCAGTCCAGCCAGAAGTGCATTGCAGTAATCAAGCCTAGAAATGACCAGAGCCTGGACCAGAAGTTGTGTTGCATGTTCTGTTAGAAAGGGCCTGATTTTCCTGATGTTGTATAGAGCAAATCTGCATGACCGAGCTGTCATTGCAATGTGGTCTTTGAAGGTCAGTTGATCATCAAGGATTACTCCAAGATTTCTGGCCGAATTTGATGGGGTAATTGAGGATGTGCCTAGCTGGATGCTGAAATCGTGATTTAGAGTCGGATTGGCAGGGAAGACGAGAAGCTCAGTCTTAGCCAGGTTGAGCTGTAGATGATGTTCTTTCATCCATGCCGAGATGTCCACCAGACAGCTTGAGATTCGAGCAGCTACTGTGGGATCGTCTGGATGGAATGAAAGGAAGAGTTGTGTGTCATCAGCATAGCAATGGTAGGAGAAACCATGTGCCTGAATGATGGGACCAAGTGATGTAGTGTAAATGGAGAAGAGGAGGGGTCCAAGAACTGAACCCTGAGGAACCCCTGTGGTCAGCTGATGAGCTTTGGATACCTCCCCTCTCCAGGCAACCCTGAAAGACCTTCCTGTGAGATAGGATTCAAACCAGAGAAGTGGAGTACCTGTGATGCCCAGTGATGAGAGGGTGGACAGGAGGATCTGATGATTCACTGTGTCAAAGGCAGCTGATAGATCGAGCAGAATGAGGACTGATGATTTGGAATCAGCCTTTGCAATCCGCAGGGATTCAGTGACCGACAGCAGTGCAGTCTCAGTCGAGTGGCCACTCTTGAAACCAGATTGATTGACATCCAATTGGTTGCTGTGTGAGAGGAAAGATGACACCTGGTTGAAAACAACTCGTTCAAGTGTTTTTGCTATGAATGGTAGGAGAGAAACAGGTCTGTAGCTGTCTACAAGAGACGTGTTTAATGTGGGTTTCTTAAGCAGTGGGGTTACCCGAGCCTGTTTGAATGTGTTGGGGAAAGTGCCAGTGAGGAGAGATGTGTTGATGATGTGTGTCAGTGCTGGTAAAAGTGTGGGAGCGATGGCTTGTAGAAGGTGTGTGGGGATGGGATCTAGAGGGCAGGTAGTAGGATGATTGGAGAGGAGAAGTTTGGATACTTCTGTCTCAGTGAGGGGAGAGAATGAAGAGAGGAGGTGTGTGGCTGTGTGTGTGGTTGGTCTGAGTTCCTGTGTGTGTGGAGCGGAGAACTGACTGCTGATGGTAGATGTTTTGTCAGTGAAGAATGTAGCAAAATTATCAGCAGTAAGGGATGAGTTGGGTGGTGGTGGAGGGGGACAGAGGAGAGAGTTGAATGTTTTGAAAAGTGTGCGTGTGTTTGAAGCGCTGTTGATTTTGTTGTGGAAATAGGAGGATTTAGCAGCATGAATTTCAGCAGAAAAGGATGAGAGCAGAGACTGATAGCTACAAAGGTCAAATTGATCTTTTGATTTGTGCCACTTCCTCTCTGCAGCCCTGAGTTTGGTCCGATGTTCACGAAGAACATCAGATAACCAGGGATTAGAGGGAGTGGCACGTGCAGGCCTGGATGACAGAGGACAGATACTATCTAGAGAAGAAGTTAATGTGGAACATAAAGTGTCTGTTGCTGTATTCACATCCAGAGATGAGAATTGTGAGGGTGAGGGAAGGGAGGATGATACAGTAGAGGAAAGATGAGAAGAAGAAAGAGAGCGCAGGTTTCGTCTGAAGGTAACTGGTAGCGGGGTTGGTGGTGAACAAATGGGGAGTTGAAGATTAAAAGTAATGAAAAAATGATCAGAAAAGTGCAGAGGTTTTACCAGAATGTTGTCGGTGATGCAGTTGCGAGTGTAAATGAGATCAAGTTGGTTGCCAGATTTGTGTGTACTTGTGGTTATGAGCCGATTAAGATCGAATGAGGCTAGCAGAGAGTGGAAGTCAGAAGCATAAGGCTTCTCTAGATGAATGTTGAAATCGCCAAAAACTACAAGTGGGCTACCATCCTCTGGGAATGAGGACAACAGCATGTCCAGTTCCTCTACAAAGGTACCCAGTTGGCCTGGGGGGCGATAAATTACTACAAAATGAATTTTGACAGGAATTGAGATTGTAATAGCATGAAATTCAAATGAATTGTAGTTGCACAGACCGCATCCAGAAACACACGGACGAAAAGACATCTTGAAAAAGACGCTGATCGCCCGTGCTTGCTCTTTCAGTATACCTCACCAGCCGAAGCACCCAGGGACGAGTGTGGCACCGTCCTGTGGGCAGCGCGCCGTCACACCCACCGCTGAGCGTGCCTTCCCACCAGCTGGAGAGACTCGAGCAGCCACCAGGAACAAAAAACAGCCAAGTAGCAATTAAAATTGCTGTTTTTAGGATCTTGTCCTATAGCAATTATAATTGCTGTTTTTTGCTCTTTTGAAATTCGCTCTTCTAGAGGTGAATGTGCAGATCCGATCCGATCGGCTCCGAAGCAAAAGTATGAATGAAGGTGAGTATGCCGGCCCTATTTATACCCGGATGCCGGGGGAGGGGCCCGGCATGTAAATCTCACAGGCCAATTCCCATTGGCTTGTTTTGTATCCTTGGAGGTGATTGGGCTCCCTAGCGAGACCCCATTACGTCAGTATCGACGTAACGTCGAACGTGACTGACTGAATGGGAACTATAGTGACTTCCAGTTTGAAACAAGTTTAAAAACTAGTTTGGCCTTATTTCTTTCATACATGTACAGAAGTTCTTGATGAGAATTGACAGGTATAGATGTTGATGTTTTATTAAAAATAGTAAAGTTTGTAACTACCATCATGGTGATCGGTGTTTACTCTAGTTGGGCTCTTGAACGTCGACTTTTTACCATAATTTTTTTCTCTGGCTGCTCTAACTGTGTGTCTTTTTATGGCAAAAAGAAACTAAGAAGTAGTATGTAATGCGGTTCGTAAATGTGGGAAGAAAGAGGCGGGAACTGGCGTTCAAACAATAATCTTTAATAAAACAAACAAAGAACAAAACGAAAGTAATGCCGGCAGACGTCCGCGAGGGTGATTCTGGATCCAAACACTGCAAATCCATGTCTGATCCTGTCTGATGATCTGACCAGTGTGAGATTTAGCTGGAACAGTCAACCGCTTCCTGATCATCCAGAGCAATTTTTCATGTGTTCTGGGTTCAGAGGGTTTTAACTCAGGAACACACTGCTGGGATGTGGAGGTTAAAGAGAGTTGATCCTGGAGACTTGGAGTAACTACAGCATCAAACCAGAGGAAGGGATGTGCTTTCTTTAACACTGATGTCTGGTGTGTGTGGTATGGACTGTCTAAACCATGTGGTTTTCCTGTTAAACAAAAGCTTGAGCGTGTGATTGTTCATCTGGACTATGATGGAAGAACGGTGTCATTCTCTGATCCTGTAACTGGCACTCATCTACACACATTCACAACCACATTCACTGACACAGACTTTCCATTCTTTCATACTTATTCCTCTCTCAGAATCTTACCGTTTGATAGTCAGTAAACGTTACCCCTGTAGGTCTGGATCGAGCTGATTTATCTTTGACAGTAATCATGTTTCCAGTAGGCAATCCATATTACATGAGTAGAGTGCTGTTGATCTGAATATCCCTAAATGTTTTGGAAAAATCATGGACTTAATTCTTGGTTAATTTATTTTTGTTCATCATACTTATCTCCACAATATTTCATGATATTTAATAAAGTGTAAATAATATTCAAGAGTTATGTTGCACTGAATTAAACTTGGTAGACGGTTAAATATTATTTATCATATCTGACCAATGGGAAACAATGATGTGTCGTGAATCCCCGCCCATTTTAGGAGTCATGTTTTTAAGCTAATTGGCTAATTTGCCTGATTATTTCAGTGAAGTGTGACTAATTTTCACATATTAATTATTTAATAATAAAATATTTTTTCCTTGTATTATACAACTGAAAGAGTTCATCACATGCACATTTTCCATTTTTGCTCTAAATGAATAATTGTTTATTTCAGTTAAAGCTGCTGTCCGCGATTTTTGGCCCTCTAGCGGTTAATAAACTGAACTGCACGTGTCTTGCAGAGGAACATTCTAGCCGGAGCTACTTTTCTCCCTGTATGTCTATGGCGAGTCACGCAGTTACTGTGATACTCTGCGGCGGGTCCTACCAGTCCGGTCTGAAATAGTCAGAATATAAACACTTATTATAAGTGTACCATAATGATTCAGGATAAGACAAAAACACGGTTTGGAAAATGGATTCATGTTGTATATTCTCATTATATAATTTTTGTAAATTTTTAACACCAAAAAGTTGCGGACTGCAGCTTTAAAGAGGTTAAATAATAATTTGTTCAATGAAGTAAATGTTTAGTAAATAAATACTCGATTACAATTGTTTACACATCTGATTCTCAGAACAAATGATCGTGTCTCTAGCCTCACTAAGTGTGACAACAGAAGCCATGCTGTGTCCAAATACGTCACATTCTCATGTGATTTTTCTCCCCAAACCAGTTGAGTGGAAACTTTGCCCTGCAGCAGATTCTTAAGATTTTATTGGTCATGTCAATCATAGTATGGATTGCCTACAACAAACACTGATCCCTAAACCTACCCCTCACTGAAACCTTAACCAATGAAATTAGCTGCAGGTTCTGATTTCTGGTTAAAGGTGCAGTATGCAATTTCTCAAATTCGTCGTTGAACACTGTTGATATTTGAAAATCAACCCAAACAAACCCACCCTTCTCTTCATTGCTCCACCTCCAAAACTCACACTCAATACTAACCACCCTGCTCCGAGTCGGTCTCGAACCCTGGCCCAATTGCTGCTGGAATGCAAGGCGAGTGACACTAAACACCTCATTCTCTAGCAGTGTGCAGTAGTTTAACTACAAAACTGTCACTATCTGGCCACTGTTACACACGCAATGCGAGTGGATGTCTGTTCATCACAGCTCACGCACAACAAAATGCTTTAAAGCGCAGATGATGAACGAACGACAAGGAAGCACAAAAAATGAACAAACAGTACACAAGATTAAATACAAACAAGAGATTGTTGTTAGTCGGCAACAGAACAGCAGCTCCAGACAATCAAAACCCAGTGTTCAAAGCAGCGTCCGTGTCTCTTTTCAGACCTTCCCAGCTCTCATCAGCGCTGGAAAGCGTTTCTAATATAAATGCGGGTCCTAAAGTGCTTGCAGTCATAAATCTTCATTGCAGTGATATTCTTTTGAGCTCTTTGTGTCCCATCTCTCATTCTGCATTTTTTTTTTCTTCTTATTTTCAAATCTCCCTCTTGCTCGCCGCTCTCCTTGTCTGTCATACACTCCCTAATGCTGATTTGTTACACATTTTTTGTTGGTATCAGCCTGACTAACTTCCAAACAGTGTATTTGAAATAATACTACTAATAATACACCTTTACTGAGTCCACTTTTAACTTTTGTCTTTTTTAATCATTATTTAATAATTGACTTGTATTTGACTTTTTCCACTATATTAAACAGAGGCATGGACATGCAGCATAATCACCAGTGTTAAATGTACTCTGCTAGGTGTATATCAATCTCACTCACAGGTGTTAAAATCTAACACTGAAGCAGTGTAAGCTTTTTCTGTATCCATAAGGTTAATTAATCCGTTAATTTTACAAGTGATGAATTTACATTATTGAAGAAGACACCTGCTGTTAATGAACAGTCAACTGAAGAAAAGATAAACAGGAACAGAAAAAAAAGAGAACGAGACTAAAGCAAACTTGTTCAAACTTTAGACTGCCAGCAAAATTCTGTGCAATTATTATTATTATTATTATTATTATGCATATCCAGATTTTATCCAGATTGATTTTTGAAAGTCTGTACACAAAAAAAAAAAAAAAAAATCTGATCCAAACCACATTTGAACTGGTGGTTTGAAGTCCCAATCAGATTTTTTTTACATCTATCTGGCAGAACTGCTGGTAGTATTCATATGGTATTCAAATAGTATATCCAAAAAAAAAAAAAAAAATATATATATATATATATATATATATATATATATATATATATATAGATATTTTTTTTTTTTTTTTTTTTTTTTTTTGGTGCAATGGAAGAGTTCTGCGCTGAGCTTATTTGGAGAGTGACATAATGCACCTCAATTTTTCCGGCATTCATTTTGAAAACCTCGTCACATACCTGACGTACAACACCTACATTGTTACCAAAGCAACCCATGCATATAAGTTGCTTATGTGTCAGGACCCTGTGCTTTGTCATGTCTTTTATTTTGAAAATTGCAATTTTAGTTCATGTTCTTTTTGTAGTTCTGTTTGTGGTCTTTATAGTTATTTTGTTATTGCTAATTAGGTGCAGGTGTCTCTTGTTATCTGATTAGCTCTCTTTTGTTTAACCATGTAGTTCAGGCTTACCTTTGCAGATTATTGTTTGAATGATAGATTGTTTATAATGTTTGTGTGAATGTGCCCTCTATGCTCCATCTCATGAATTTTACGTTCAAGCCATGGATTACTATCCTGTTTTAAGCCATTAAACATCTTTTTTTTTTTTTTCCTTTTTTTCTTCAGATCCTGAGTCTGACTTGGTATTTGGGTTATGTTACATTATGTCTGAACACACAAATATTATTTGATCACTTGCAATTAATAGTTCGGACAGTCTGCCTGAAAAGATCTGATTTGAGAAAAATTGCCTGCAGTCTGAACATAGCCTTACAGCCACACAGACTTAGATGGAAATTAACTGCATATAAAATACATTATTATATGTAACTAATTAAACTAATTAAAACTTTTAATTTCTCTGAATATGATTAGTAGAGTTTTAGCTTTATTGAGTGTTGCTTATATTGTTTTATTTATATTTCATTTGAAGTCCCCATTATGGTGATTGGTGTTCATTTGGTTGGTACTTAGATTTGATTAGTATTAAAGTAATTATCTTCCACATTAGTGTTACAAAGCAACACTGTACCAAGGAAAAGAATAAAATAGAGTATGTTTTAAACATAAATAATGGAATAAAAGTCAGATCGTAGTGTTGTATCTAAATTATTGTAGCAATAGATTTTGTGATAATACTGTGCAACTGCTGTGATGAAATACTGTTGTAATGAGGTAATCAGTTACATTTTGCCAGATTTTTAGTCTGTTACACATGCTCAGACACCAGAACCCGTCATACAAATCTTAACCATGGTAGTGCTCAAACATTTTCAAATAAAAAGATCCATGCTGCAATGCACACTGGGTGCCATTGTTGAGTTTGGCACTATACTAGAACCCAGCATGCACTGTGGCATGAATCTTTTGTTTTGTTGATTGTCACCATTGTTGAGTTTGATGTGCAGGGCTTGACATTAACACCCATCAATCAGCCAAATGGGGGTAGATTTCAGCTGTGGCGGGTAAGACAGCCACTACCACTAGCCACTTTGGTGGGTTGAATATAATTTCAGCCTACAGCCAAACTAAAGGTAGCCAAGCTCATCGTATCACAAAATAACAAATCAATCATCGATTAACTTGCTGTCAGTGAAGGCGGGATAGGCAGAATCGCGCAGAATGACACAACAGAAGCGCTCTCTCCTTGCACTCTCTCGCACATGCTATCAGTTCTCCTTGCGCCTGAATAGTCAAATACACGCACACACAGATGTCAAAATGCCCATGCCCAGCTTAAGTGGACGTAAACAGGTGGGTAAAAACTGAATATGTGTCAGTATATTACGTCCATGCATTCAGCAGCCCAATTAAATTCCTGTCATTAATGTCAATCAATCGACAAAAGATGTTAAATAAATGTATACATATTAAATAAACCTATGCATCTGAAAAAAAGAATTTATTTTTAATTTACAATTTGTAATTTGCTTCTTTGTTCTTTTTATATAGCCTAGCAAAAATATCTTATAAAATTTCTCAAACTTTGGAAAACCACTAGCCACAGTGGCTGGTGAGCAGAAAAGTTAATGTCAAGACCTGTTGATGTGTATTTGTGTACTTACAATTTTTTCCCATGCAAAAAATTTTTCCCATGCATGTCATTTTCAGAGACAATATCTGCTTATTTTACTACAACACTGTTGATTTACAAAAGCTCCCCTGTTTCTTGACTAGAAGTCTGTTCTGAAAATCTAAATGAAATTATTGAATTTGCCATTAATGCTAAGTCATCACTTAATTGACTGAAACACTGGATTTTGCTGTGTAACTCTTGAATGGTCTTGATCTTGGAAGTCTGGGGCCGTATTCACAAAACATCTTAAGGCTAAAAGTAGCTTCTAACTTGCCGATTTAGGAGAAACTCTTAAAAATAATCGGCGTGTCAGTCATAATTTTAGGAGTCCTAAATTTTTGCTCTAAGAGTATTTCATAAAGAATTTTAGTGCTAAAACTAGCTCCTAAGTCTGTAAAACATTAGGAGTAGTCAAGAGGACTCCTAAGTCACTAAGACCAAATCACAAACAGTCCTAATCTACCCAAAGACACTTTACACCATTGAGGCAATGGCGATAGAGCCTTGGGTGCTGAACCTTTTCTTCATAAATGCAATATATTTTGATTTATAGATTTGAATCTACGATGAGACATCAAAAAAAAAAAAAATCTTTAACAAATAAATAAATATTGTCTGATTACCTGTGGCAAAGATTTCACACTTACAAATGATTGAATAAATTATATATATATATATATATATATATATATATATATATATATATATATATATATATATATATATATATATATATATAAGCGTATTTGGTGTGCTGTCCAAGGGGATCGAGGGCTCCGAGCTTGGAATTTAGCCCAAACCCAGAGTTCTCCCCATATCCCCAGCTGAGAGTGTGAGGAGCAGGGTGGCGGAGGGATGCAGAAAACTGTCGAAGTAACTATAGGCGAGTCGCCTCTCGTCTGTGTATATATTCCTCCTCTCGAGCTGATTAGTTTGAATGTGTTTCTCCCAAACTTTGTTTATAAAATGTAATTTGTCGCTTGAATTCTGCATTGTCATTCTCCTCTTCAGACATCCAAGAGGCAGACAATTAACCATATATACTAGTTTAATTAGTGACAATTAGCCTACATTTTAAAACCTTTATGGCAAAAATATGGCAACATTTTATTTTGACTTTGGCAACATTTTTATTAAAAAATATTTATTTGAATAGGGCAACATTTGTATTTTAAAACCATTATTTTAATATGGAAACAAGACACCTCATTCTACAATATTTATATGATTAAATCGCTGACTCCTCCCCCATCAGCCAATCACTGTGTGTATACTCCATAGCAACGAGGTCAACCCCGCCCTTACTCTTAGTTTAAGACTTCAGTCTATTCCTTAGTAAAGGTTTGTCTCAGCAGCTTTGTGAATAGGTTTTAAGAGAAAACTCTTAGCTAAGAACTTTTACTGCTATTTAGGCGAACTCTTAGTGGTAAGATTAAATGTTTTGTGAATACGACCCCAGGTCTTTACATCTCTGCAGTGCTTTAGTTGCTTTCATGTACCTCTGACTTTAGCTAAACCTGTAATAAGGACTGTTAAAAGTTGGACTAATGAAGGGAATTCACAAGCCTGCTTGATTGCACTGATTGGAGTGTTTTTGAAGCTGCTTCATCAGAAACACCCAAATCAGTACTGTAGACCGTAACATCATACATGGACATTCTTATCATTCACTAATAATAAGCCATGGTTTCCTGGGAAACTCAAACAGATTCATCATGCCAAAGGGAATGCTTAAGGGGGCATAAAATCTTGCATAACTAGGCCAGAAACAGTAACAAAGGAGATCAGAGTGGCTAAAAGAAGCTACTCTGAAAAGCTGAAAAAAGTTTTCAGCCAACAATCCGGCGTCAAACTGTGCTTATGGTCTTTGTGAACAAAAAACAGAAGATTAGGAAAGCTTCAGGCCCAGGTGGTGTCTCTCTTGCTTGTTTAAAAGCCTTTGCTGACCAACTGGCCCCAATTTTCACACAGATCTTCAACTGGGGCCGTATTCACAAAACATTTTATCTTACCACTAAGAGTTCTCCTAAATAGCAGTAAAAGTTCTTAGCTAAGAGTTTTCTCTTAAAACCTATTCACAAAGCTGCTGAGACCAACTTTTACTAAGGAATCAACTGAAGTCTTAAGCTAAGAGTAAGGGCGGGGTTGACCTCGTTGCTATGGAGTATACACACAGTGATTGGCTGATGGGGGAGGAGTCAGCGATTTAATCATATAAATATTGTAAAATGAAGTGTCATATTCCTATATTAAAATAAAGGTTTTAAAATACAAATGTTGCACTATTCAAATAAATATGTTTTAATAAAAATGTATATATTCCAAAATATACATATATTACTCTATTCAATCATTTGTAAGTGTGAACTCATGAAAACCATTGCCCCAGGTAATCAGACAATATTTATTTATTTGTTAAAGATTTATTTTTGGCGTCTCATCATAGATTCAAATCTATAAATCAAAATATATTGCATTTATAAAGAAAAGGTTGAGCACCCAAGGCTCTATCGCTATTGCCTCAATGGTGTTCACTGTTCAGTGTTTTTCGGTGGATTAGGACTGTTTGTGATTTGGTCTTAGTGACTTAGGAGTCCTCTTGACTACTCCTAACATTTCACAGATTTAGGAGCTAGTTTTAGTGCTAAAATGCTTTGTGAAATTCTCTTAGAGCAAAAATTTAGGACTCCTAAAATTAGGACTGACACGCCCATTATTTTTAAGAGTTTCTCCTAAATTGGTAAGTTAGGAGCTACTTTTAGCCTTAAGATGTTTTGTGAATACGGCCCCTGATCACTGAAGCAGTGTGAAGTCCCTAGCTGCTTCAAAAGTTCCACACTATCATTCTGGTCCCTAAAAAAAAACAAAACACTCAACTAAAACTAGACGAAAATAGTCATGGATAATTTTGACTAAAATAAGACTAAAATGCTCAGACTTTTAGTCGACTGAAACTTGACTAGACTAAAAATAGTATGAATGTGACTAAAACTAATAAAAACTTGACTCAAAGACTAGACTAAAACTAAAACAGGCCGCCAAAAACAACACTAGCCTACGTTAGATTATATGAAGTAACCCAGAGAGTGTGAGAAGACAGGGTGGTGGAGGGATTCTGGAAACTGTCGAGGATCCTTGGGTGAGTTTTGACTGTGATTATATACAGGCCTGAAATCATGCCGATTGGGTAGATATGTTGATTACAGATTGTTGACAGCTGATTGAGATGACGTAATCAATAAGCTGACGTAATGATTGGGTAACTTATTTGACTTGTTCCTCCTGAACTACGTTAATGAAACATAATTAAATGTTTGATAATTATTATCAACGGTTTAAAACATTGAAAGCACAATAATCCGTGCAAGAAACGCTGCTCTGGCTGAATTGTGTGTGCGCGCACTCCAAAACGGATCGCAAATCGACAAATTTCACATTGGGCTTCAGGGGCACGTCCAAGCGATCAAATACACAAAAATGTGTTAAAATGACCGGATTGTAGCGTGTTTAACTACTTAAACACAGTTTATATCGTAAGTGTACATGAACAGCTGGGAGAAAATCCGATGTGTGTTAAAGGGTTAGTTCACCCAAAAATGAAAATTCTGTCATTCTCCCGTGTTCTGAAGTTAATCTTCAGAACACAAATAAAGATATTTTAGTTGAAATCCTATAGCTCCACGAGCCCTCCATAGGGACCAATGGACACTTCTTCTCTCAAGATCCATAAAGGTACTAAAAACATATTTAAATCGGTTCATGCGAGTACAGTGGTTCAATATTAATATTATAAAGCGACGAAAATATTTTTGGAGCGCCAAAAAAATTAAATAACGACTTATTTAGTGATGTGATTTCAAAACACTGCTTCAGGAAGCATCAGAGCACAGATGAATCAGTGTGTCGAATCTGCTGTTCGGAGCACCAAAGTCAAGTGATTTCAGCCGTTGGCAGTTTGACAAGCGATCTGAATCATGATTCAACACACTAATTCATTTATGCTCCGATGCTTCATGAAGCACTGTTTTGAAATCGGTCATCACTAAATAAGTTATTTTGTTTTTTTGGCGCTAATATTTATAATATTAATATTGAACCACTGTACTCACATGAACCGATTTATGTTTTTAGTACCTTTATGGATCTTGAGAGAGGAAGTGTCCATTGCTCCCTATGGAGGGCTCATGGAGCTATCGGATTTCAACTAAAATATTTTAATTTGTGTTCTGAAGATGAACGAAGGTCCTACAGGTATGGAACGACATGAGGGTAAGTAATAAATCATTTTTGGGTGAACTAACCCTTTAATATCTATTGTCTTAAAGTGACAGCAGTCACCTTCTGACGATTGTGCCATCAATGTTAATCAAACAACAAAATGCAAAGAGAAAATCACTTACAGTTCTTCATCTGAACATAGTTAGCTTTAATAGGCATTAGGCATTAATGAAAGCACTTTATTTCATTTGTATCTTTGTTTTATTGTATTTGTCAGTTTGTTTAACGTTGTTTCTTTGTTCATGTTCTTACTGTGTCTTAAATAAAAGACCAAAAATGCTGGACATTATAATATAAAGCAAAGTTAATTCAGCACGTTTTATATATTATGTTATATGAACAAAAAGTACCGATAAGAATACCGTTAAAGTACCAGATCGATAAGCAGTATCAGTAAGAGTAGTAATACCGTTAAAACCTTAACTATACCCAGTGCAGAAAATTATATGACAACAATAAGGTCTAAATGTAACTGGCCCCTCTAACAGTACAACTGGCCTCAGTTTGCCCCCCCCTAGAACCGCCACTGATTTAGGCATGGTCAAGACAATCTGCTGAAGTTCAAACTGAGCATCAGAATAGGGAGGAAAGGTGGTTTAAGTGACTTTGAACATTGTGCGGTTGTTGGTGCCCAACGAGCTGGAGTATTTCAGGGGTTTTAATGCACAAACATCTCTAGGGTTTACAGAGAATGGTCCGAAAAAGAGGAGAATGGCCAGACTGGTCAGATGGCTTTGACAGTCACCAGATCTCAATCCAATAGAGCACCTTTTGGATGTGGTGGAATGGGAATTTTGCATCATGGATGTGCAGCTGACAAATCTGCAGCAACTTTGTGATGCTATCAATATGAATCGCTGAGGAATGTTTCCAGCACCTTGTTGAATCTATGCTGTGAAGAATTAAGGCAGTTTTGAAGGCAAAAGTGCCAAACAAGTACTACTGTAGGAAGGTGCACATAATAAAGTGGCAGGTGAGTGTGTGTTTCTTTTTTTGCATCATTTCACTAATTATTTTTCACTAATTTGAAGATAATGAGGTCTTCTAGCTTGGTCAAGAAAGTACAAAGGTTATGATTGTCATATATTTTTGTATTTATTTTAATTATTTCATTTAAAGGTGCAATGTGTAAACATTAGGAGGATCTATTGACATAAATGCTATATAATATACATGTTTTCAGTGGTGTATAAAGACCTTACACAATGTATGTTTTTATTACCTTAGAACGAGCTATTTATATCTACATACATCCATTTTGCACCAACATGTTTCTACAGTAGCCCTAAACGCTCTACAGAGCACGTGGCTACTCATGTCTGTCTCAGACAACAACATATTTGTCCTGTGTTGGCCACCGTAGCTTGTCTATATTGCAATTCGCAATCTCACCATTAGATGCCGCTAGAATTTACACAATGCACCTTTAACAAAGGAATTTGATGTTATGAAAGACAGATAAATCTGAGGGAAATAACATAATAAAGGCAAAAGAAATAAAAAATGAAAGACTTAAAGGTGATAGAGAGGATTTTTTCGTCGACTGAGAATCCAAAGACTGTTACTGAGTTTTTGAAATGAGCGCATGCGTAAGAACGCCTCCCAAAATTCATGCACGAGTATTGGAAAACGAGTGTTTACCACCGGCATTCGCTGTGTTGTGTTTTTTGGATTCATTATGTCGGACTCACCGCAGGTAACTCATAATCTGCAGTTGTTATTCCTGTCTCCTGACAAAAACATTGCATGCAGCGCCTGTGGAGTGTGGAAAGTTACTGGAGCGCGCAGCCACGCACGTCTCTCACAAGGAACGTCACGGTAGTGATTGACAAGCCAGAGGGCCAATCCGCGCACGTCTCTCACAAGGAACGTCACGGCAGTGATTGACAAGCCAGAGGGCCAATCGTTTATGCGATGATCGCGTAAAGGCCCTACCTTGTGCACAGATGATGTATATATTATTCCTTTCAGTGCACCTAATAAATAGTCTTTTATCAGTTAGTAAAGACAGTTTCAAGTAATATTGCAAAAATGTATAAAACAAAACATCATCTTTAGCACCTTTAAGCAATTGATAAATAAATGTAGAGATAAATGTAGACTTCAGCAAGAATTAAAGGTGCAGTAAGTGATTTCAGAGAAATGCTGTTTAAAGTAGATCGAGCGCCAAAACACTCTTGTAGCCAATCAGCGGTAAGGGACATATCCACTTATGACGGGGGAGGTGCCTGTGTTGCATAGCATGTTCATGAAGTTGGGGGCAGGGCTATAAAGACTGGGGTTTGATCCTTTTGGGTAGGGGCGTGTTTGTTTTGGTGATTTTAAATATAAGCAGTTTTACTCTGAAATCACTTACTGCACCTCAATGTTCATTGGTGCAACATTTTATGTTAAAACTTTGATCCAGTTTCCGAAAATATTACAGTTATTATTACACTTCATAAACTAAGAGATTGTACTGGAGTGTCTTGCCTTTTAAATAGGCACTAAAACAGCTTGATACTCTCATTTATAGCTTAATATTTCTTATTTTTAGATCTACAGAACACCACCATTGATTTCTTGTAAGCAATTTTCATTTTCATTGAATCATTTCTTGTCTTCTCTGTGTTTGTTCACTTTACCAAGGAAAAGTTTTGTCAGACCAGCTTTCAGATAACTCAGAGCATCTTTATTTGCTTCTTCAGACTCAGCGGTCCTTTTCATTTCCTCCAGCTCTTTGGCCCAGTTTTCCTTCCCAGCCTCCCTCACTCTGGGGATGAAGAAGTCCAGATGGTGAAGAGTGAAGGCAGAGTCTGGCTTTAATGCGATCTTAGAAAGAGACTTGATGGTCTTGTAAGCATTGAACAGAAGAATTTGCTTTTGGTCCTCAATCGTCTGCAGATCTTTGTCAAGATCATCCATTACAACTGAAAACCTCCTAGTTTGAGCCTTTTCATATTCCTTTTTTAATTCGTCAAAGTTCATCACAACATTCGAGGTGCTGATTACATATTTCTTGTTTTCTTTGACGTGTTTGCTGTGGTGGCACTTCCCTGTGCACATGGTACAGTAGCCGTTTTTCATGACTTCACATTTGCTGGGATCAGAAACCCACCAGCAGTCAAACTCATGGCAATTTTCCTCACAGACGGTGCAGATCGTAGCCTTCCTGTTCTTCCATGACTTGCTCTCAATGAGCACCTTCTCTTTGAGAGTCTTTTTGACTCTAATGCTAAAGTTTGTACGTCTTTCAATCTTTTCCTTGTTTTGCATTAATCTGAATTTTTTCAGATTTCTTTGACTCTTTCTCTTGAACTCGCAGCTGTAAGTTGCAGATAATCGCTTCAAATTGAATGCGCTCTATCAGGACATCTGACGTTAACTCTAAACTTCTTCTGTTCTTTTCATTCAGAGACTGAAAGAATTGCTTTGTCTCTTCCATGCTGTTTTCCCAAGCATCTCTTTGAGCACGAAGGTAACGTTTCTCATTGTGGTGGGCTTCAGCCTGCCTATTGTTGAATAAGAAATAAACAGGTTGGCCACTGTGGTCTCGTCTGCAGGGGATTCTAGCTTTGTTAATGGCGCAGAGGACGTTTTTGGGTGGCAGACCATCAGAGTGTGTGATCAGAAACACAATGTTGTTCACAATGTCCTTTCCAAATAAAGACAGAACTGAACTGATAATGTAATGCTGTCTGTCTGAGAGACGATTTATAGATGCTTGAATTACAAAACACACAGCGTCAATTTCACGAACTCCATCATTGCTCTGAAAAAGAAAGGATAAATTCTCAGCAACTTCCAGATCTCTTTCCAGTCCTCTAGTGTCTCCATAGCCTGGAGTATCAATGATGGTGAGAGATACAGGATTCTCTACAGGACAGACCTCATACATGGTGATTTCAGAGGTTTGTGATTGCGATTGATCTCCTGCTTCTTCTTCTGTGATTTCATACCATATTTCATCTTCAAACTTCACTTCCAGTAAGTAGTTGATCAGGGTGTTAATGACAATCGTCTTGCCAACGCCGGTTTCTCCCACCAGTAGAACAATTTTGTTTTGTTTTCTGGTGTCTTTTGTCCCATAAGTCCATTTTCTGACTTTTCCATTATCATCAAGCACTTTTCTCTCTGTGCCTAGACAAAATCGTTATGGAGGACCTTGATGAATAAGAGTTGATCTGCTTGGCGGAAGATTTGGCTGTCTGTAAAATATGTCAAATGTTTCTCAGAATATTTATGTAGCTAGAATTTTAGACAAGCAGTATCTATTAATATACAGACATAATGTTACATACATCTTCAACATGAACATATTAATATAAAGAAACAAAATATTAGGAAAACAATTCAAATACAGACGATATTTATAAAAAAAAAATTAAAATAAAAAAAAAATATTCATCTTTACCCCAGTCAGTGTGTGACAAGCAGGCCGGTGGCATGATTGCTAAAAAGCGCCATCTGCGCTTGGCACCGGTCTCGTATATCTCTCATGAAGGAGCTCTGGAAACATAAAAGGAGGAGCGACGATAGTGAAGGACTACAGAGGACCAGACCTGGACTTTGTTTTATTATGTATGTGTGGCCGGCAGTCATCCGCGAGGAACGATATATATATATTAAAGTATTTCAACGTAAAAAATAAAGGAAAAAAAAAGAAATTAAAATGCCGGCAGCAGTTCCTCCATCTGCCGGCCACACAAACACAATAAAACGTAACATAAAGTCCTCTCTCATCCTTCACCGTCGTCACTCCTCCCTGCCAAGACTGCCAAGCTTAAGGCTCTCGCCCTGCCCTGCTTGTCACACAATGGTTTTCCCATGGCATGCTGTCATGCAACTAGGACTGGCCATTATGACAGTATATACATGGCGATGGTATAAAATGTCTATCGCTATAGATTTTGATATATTGTGTACATCATGCTATGTAAATATATATGCGTAGCACAGCACTGATAGTGATGAAAATGAGACAATAGAGCGGGAACCGATTGATGTTAAAAATAGTGCAATAAGTCGTGATAAAGAATTGGCACATTGGCAAAGTGCACGCACAAAAAGTTGCCTCTCTCAGAAGGCGATCACGAATTTGGAACGTGCTTGATGTTAAAAAGACCTTGAATGTGGTGATTTCTATGGGAGATAGAAAAAAAACTCTCGGATTTCTTCAAAAATATCTTCATTTGTGTTCTGAAGATGGCAGAGGTTTGGAACTGGAACGACATGAGGGTGAGTACTTAATGACAGAAATTTCATTTTTGAGTGAACTAACCCTTTAAGCACAATAAACTATGAAAAAGAAATCAATGTGGTGCTCAATGCTCGCGTTGACTAACACACAGCAGCATAAGTGCACAGAAAGCCGTGTCTCTCAGCAAACGATCGCAAATCCAATTCTCTTTAACGTCTTATTGCGCTTGAATGGTTGAACACACACACACACACACACACACACATACACGCACAATTATGTCAAAATGCCCATTGTGTGGAGTATTCATGTAAACACAGTCAGTTATGTCTCAAGTGAAAGTAAACAGTTGGGTATCAGTATAAACTGCCTAATAAACCTCCAACTTAATCAAGCAAAAGCGAAAATAACTTACTGCTCTTGACTGAATAACTTTTATAGCTTTAATAAGATTAAATTCATATTTAATTCATACAGTGAACACTATGCAGTATAGATGTTAAAAAAAAACATTATTGTACATGAAAAACTTAATTAGTTTAATTCATATTGTTGTTGTATTGTACTGTCCTATTATTTGGAATTTGCTTTTTGTTCTTATTTTTAATAACAAAAATAAAATAAAATAACAGAAATAACAATATTGTGATATACACCGATCAGGCATAATATTATGACCAATTACAGGTGAAGTGAATAACGCTGATTATCTCTTCATCATGGCACCTGTTAGTGGGTGTGATATAGGCAACAAGTGAACATTTTGTCCTCAAAGTTGATGTGTTAGAAGCAGGAAAAATGAGCAAGCGTAAGGATCTGAGCAAGTCTGACAAGGACCAAATTGTGATGGCTAGACGACTGGGTCAGAGCATCTCCATAACTGCAGCTCTTGTGGGGTGTTTCCGGTCTGCAGTGGTCAGTATCTATCAAAAGTGGTCCAACGAAGGAACAGTGGTGAACCGGCGACAGGGTCATGGGCGGCCAAGACTCATTGATGCACATGGGTAGCGAAGGCTGGCCCGTGTGGTCCGATCCAACAGACGAGCTACTGTAGCTCAAATTGCTCAAGAAGTTAATGCTGGTTCTGATAGAAAGGTGTCAGAATACACAGTGCATCACAGTTTGTTGCATATGGGGCTGCATATGCTGACCCCAATCCACCACCGAAAGCACCAACAGTGGACATGTGAGCATCAGAACTGGACCACGGAGCAATGGAAGAAAGTGGCCTGGTCTGATGAATCACGTTTTCTTTTACATCACGTGGATGGCTGGGTGCGTGTGTGTTGCTTACCTGGGGAACACATCGCACCAGGATGCACTATGGGAAAAAGGCAAGCCAACAGAGGCAGTGTGACGCTTTGGGCAATGTTCTGCTGGGAAACCTTGGGTCCTGCCATCCACGTGGATGTTACTTTGACATGGACCACCTATCTAAGCATTGTTGCAGATCATGTACACCCTTTCATGGAAACGGTATTCCCCGGTAGCTATGGCCTCTTTCAGCAGGATAATGCACCCTGCCACAAAGCAAAAATGGTTCAGGGATGGTTTGAGGAGCAAAAAAATGAGTTTGAGGTGTTGACTTGGCTTCCAAATTCCCCAGATCTCAGTACAATCGAGCATCTGTGGATTGTGCTGAACAAACAAGTCTGATCCATGAAGGCCCCACCTCACAACTTACAGGACTTGTTGTACAACATCTTGGTGCCAGATACCATCCATGCCTCAACTTATTAGGGCTGTTTTGGCAGCAAAAAGGGGACCAATACAATATTAGGAAGGTGGTCATAATGTTATGCCTATTTGGTGTATATCGTTATTGTGAAATAAAATTTCTCATATTTCTCAGTTATAATGTTGTAATTCATTCTAATAAATGTAATCTTACCACACTACTTTATCTTTGTGTCTTGATTTAAAGTGGCAGAATGCTAGATCTAACAAACAGTATCTGTGAGTATAACCATAATTTTTACCCTGCCGTTGCAAACATTAATAACAGCTTTAACATTTTAGTGCTGACAAGTGATCAGGGTACCAGGATAATCCAAGGATAATGTGCATTATTAAATGATTTTAATGTACATTGTAGAGGTGCAAATGTTGTGCATTAAAATAGAGTTGTGCACACCAAGCTGTGGATTACCCCTTACAGTACATCATCCTATTTAAAGCACAGAAATGTAAACTCACCCCAAACTCATGGTAATCGCTGCACTGAATGTGTCGACCTTCTCTGTCACTCTTCAGTCTGCTTAAAGCAAAACAATTTACTTTACTGCAAAAACTACAAAAAAAAAAAAAAAAAAACTACTATACTATACTATACTATGTTTAATTATACATTAAACACTGAGAGATGCAATTTTGCTATTAAATGTAAATATAAATGAATATTCTTACACACCAGCCTTTGTGTCGAGTGTTTGGTTGAATAAAAAGCTTTGATGTAAATACTGATCTAACAAGCCTAACTGGCTGAAGTCCCTCCCATCCAAATGCATCTTCAATGTAATTTGGCATCTGTACAGTCTGAATAAAATGACAGGAACAACCTTTCATGTGTGTATGCTGTCATAAATGTACTTCATATAGCATTTATTCATAGTGTTAAATGAGCTATTAAACCGTCATGAAGAAAAATTGAACTAAGCAGCTTTTCTGTTTTCCATAAACAACTGGCAGGTTTGGTTATGGATTAGTTTTTCTACAATTAAAGTATTAAATTTGTTTTTAGTGATATTTTGGGGGAAAATAAATCAGACCTGACAAAAAATCTGATTCTCAGTAATACCAAAAGAAAATGTGAGGATATACCACAAATGTTGGACCCAGCCTCAATTTCTAGAAAAACTACATCTAGCAGTGCTGAACCTCTTTTTCCATCACAATGTTGGTTTTGACATCCAAAAATGAATTTATATAAATTTAGCAGTTTAATCAAACTTAAATAAACCACTATATTCATAAGGATATATTGTATGATTTTATTAACTGATGACATTTATAGTTGTATACACTTATGTAAATAACATTCTTATTGTACCGTGCTACTTAGAGCATGGATTCAGGATCTAAATCACTTAAGAGGCAATTTATTAGCAGATGGAGTCAGAACCAAACATGTATTGTGCACAATCTTTATTAACTAAATCACAAACACATAACTAAACTAACAAACACATAACATACAACAAAGGTCACACACATACATACTGTAGGTCAGAATGAGTAATGATAGGGTTGAACCGGAAGAGGTACTATTACTAGAGCTATAGGAAAAAATCAAAGACAATCTGGAAAGGAATCATCAGTTTCTTCAGCAATGGCAAAGGTAAGTCTTACAAATTAATACTAAATCGCTGTTTAGCATTAAAATGTACAATACTTGCACGATGCCTTTAGGCTGAGGAGTGTCAGATCGGCAGGTTGAGGAGAGATCTTGAGGATTTCGCTTTCCTGGCCTAGAGAGGCCGGCCGCAAGGAGATCCGTTCAGTCGTCCAGAAGCAAGGAAAAGAGAGGGAGTGGCATTGTTCTCTAGCTTTTAACCTCTGGTCAAAGTCCAACCTCTTAAGGTTGATGTAGCCAATGAAGGTGTTGTATTTCCGGGTGACAACACACCCCCTTGTCGGGCTTTTATGACCAAGCAGATTAACAAGCTGAGTCTTTGAATAAGAACTATTAAAGATTCTTGTAATACATATGTGTTGCACAGGTATGGACATACCGCATACACAAGCATTTAAATCCTTTCGATACGAGTCCATAGACACTAAACATGGCATGATTGAAGTTACCTTAAATGTATCATAAAACATACACATACATGCGTGAATACATTGATTGTAATACAGCAACGGTAATAATGGATACCATTTCCTGGGAATGTACATGTACTACAATGTTCATTTATAGAACAGTCTGTCTTTACATTAATGCAGGAACGTCTGTGTTCTGTGTGGAAAATGCAGGGAAAATGCAGATTTTCTGTGTCTCTGGCCAGCACAATAAACTGGTGCAATAAACTTCTCAGGGGATGGGGACAGTCAGATCCCAGAGTGAGCTTAAAACTATTGGTTAAATAACAAATAATTGTGTCTGATTTGTCTCAGTCATTACACTTATGTTCATTGCCCTGTTGGTATTGCTGGAGGTGTGGTAAGGGGAAGTACAAAGCCACATACTGTGCATACATGCATAACCACAAATTTTGCATGTAAATTGCACTTTTAATTTAAGTTCTTCAATGGAAAAGTACTTCTTCACAGCCAAAAATATTGTTTGGAATATTTTGGAAATGCCAGTTTTGGAAGAAATCAGGGAATGTTATGACTTTGTATTGCTTTATAGGAGACCTATTATGCATAATTCACTTTTATTTTGTTTTTAAATGTAATAATGTGTCCGCAGTGTGATACACAACCAGCCTATTGTGATAAAAATCCACCCACTCCCTTTTTTATTTTCCCCATAAACCTGAAACAGTGTGTCACGAATTCGGCCTCTGTGGCTCCCTCTGATCACCACATGAGGGCTCCATCACTGGAGTACTAACTCTTTTGGACTTCATTTCTCATCACCCACTGCCTGGCGCTGATTACGATGCCCTCTCACATACACACACTGCGAAGTCTTGTTTTGCCACGGCTGAAATTTCTGAGCGTTTTCCCATGTGTATTGTTTTTTTGTGTCTGACCTTGGATTGTTTATACTGTTATGACGTCTTGCTGCCTGCCCATCTGACCTTCTTCCTGTTTATCTGGATATTGCCTGTTTTGTTTGCTGCCTGCCCCAACCCTGTCCCTTCGTTACGTTTATGCCTTGCCTGTGATACTGTTGTTGCTAGTGGTTTACCCTTGCCTGTTGTACTACGATTGTTAACAATAAAGGTGCACATGGATCCCATGGCTTCTGACTCCTTGTTACATAGTGTCTCAAAATGAGCCGTTCAGGAATGTACTTAAGTCTTTTAGTAACTACTTAAAATCACTTTCAGTTATGAAATGTGCCTCCAAAAGGCAAAGGCCACATATAGTCGAACCAAAATTTATTTAGACACCTTGAACATTTCATTCATTAATACAGTTTAGATCTCAGAGATCTGAGTTAAACTGTATCAATTTTACTGGTACTCCACTGTATGAAGAATTTTTGGGTATAATATGTCACAGTTTGTTTTATTTTGCTATCCTCACTTACATAAATGAACCTGCACCCACTACTAAAAATATATCAACAAATGTCTGAATAATTTTTGGTTTGACGGTATGTTTATAGAGCCCTAATTCAGTTTGAGGAAATCGCAACATCATAGATGTTTCTCAATACTAAAACTGATGTGATTTTTTTGGGGGTGGGGGGTTATACTATTGAAAATGAAGCCAGTCAGTATTGTATTTGTGGTTAGTCAATCAAGTTGATAATTAATGTGATTGTCTACAACTATACAGTTGACATGTTTACTGTTATTATTTTGCAAACAACTGGTGGTAGTTAAAAGATTTTTCTTTCATTAACACATACAAATATCTGAATATTTTATCATACAATATATAAATATAAAAAGGAGTAACAAATAGGAAGTGGAAATATAAATTAACCTAACACATCCTTTGTCTAATTAAAAAAAAAAAAAAAAGTTAACACTTTACTATACGGTTTCATTAGTTAACATTAGTACATTGGTTAAAGCTGCAGTCCGCAATTTTTCCTCTTTGTCGCCATCTCTGTTTGAAACCTGCAATTGCAGTCATATGCGGAACAGTTATCTGTACGTGCGTTGTGCCTTGGCACAGCTTGTCAGCACAGATGAATCTAATGCTTGCTGTCAGTCACCGCACCGGTGGATACTGTATTTCAGAATCACAGATTCTATGTCTTGAAAGTATGACAAACATAAGAATTTTGTCACGTGAAAAGAAGACTGGATGCAATAGCAAGTTATACACTTTAATAGTGCTTCACGCCAGGTAGTCAGATATAAACACACAGTACAGTCATAACACAGACAGCAGGAGAGATGGTAACACAGGGACTGGATGGGCGCTGGTGTCCGTGGTGAGTGGTGCTCCGTGGTGAGAATCCGTGAGAAGAGATGAACAAGGTAAATCCAGAACGAGTATCCAGGGGAACAGACAGGAAACAGCAACGAGAACTCCAACTCCAGGAAACAAGAAACACGGTAACACAAGACAACACCAGGACTCCAAAACAACGATCTGACAAACATGAGACGAAAGACAAGGCGTTAAATAGGCAAGATCTAATAACCACCAGCTGCCGCTGATCAGTAATCAGCGGCGACGCCCACACAGAACAATCAGGTGACACACCCCACAACCCACACACAGACAACAGAATGACACAGTGGATCTGCGAACCGTGACAGTACCCCTCCTCCTAGGAACGCCTCTCGGCGTTCCCACCACTCCTTACCTGTTGATTGTAATCATCAATAAGGGAGTGATCCAGAATGTCCCTCGCAGGTACCCAACTTCTCTCCTCCGGACCGTAACCTTCCCAGTCCACCAAGTACTGGAATCCGCGTCCCCTCCGCCTCGAGTCCAGAATACGATTAACCGAATAAGTTGGTTCCCCGTCTACGAGACGCGGCGGTGGAGGAACCGGAGCAGGCGGATTAAGTGGTGAATGAAAAACTGGTTTGATTTTGGACACATGGAAGGCGGGATGAATCCTCCTATACGCCGGAGGCAATTTGAGGCGGACTGCCACTGGACTAATGATCTTAGTGACAGTAAACGGGCCAATGAATTTGGGAGCAAGCTTATTAGCCACGGAGCGGAGCGGAATGTTCTTAGTAGAAAGCCACACTTTTTGACCAACGACGTATACGGGTGGCTTTGACCGGTGGCGATCGGTCTTAGCCTTGGTGCGCGCCCTCACTTGCAACAGAGTCTCGCGGGCTCTGTTCCAAGTGGACAAAGGCGTGGGCAGAGGGGACCGCAACTTCGGACTCCAGACTGGGAAACACAGGTGGCTGGTAACCTAGGCTACATTCAAACGGAGAAAGGCCCGTAGAAGACACTGGTAACGAGTTGTGAGCGTACTCAATCATAGAGAGTTGTTGGCTCCAGGAGGAAGGATTCTTGGACGCCAAACATCGCAACATTCACTCTAAATCCTGGTTGGCTCTCTCGGTCTGACCATTGGTCTGGGGATGGAACCCAGAGGAAAGACTAACCGTTGCCCCCAGTAACTTACAAAACTCTTGCCAGAATTTGGACACAAATTGGGGACCCCTGTCAGAAACCACATCCACCGGGAGGCCATGTAGCCGGAAGACATGATCAATGACAGTAACCGCTGTCTCCTTAGCAGAGGGTAATTTGGCTAAGGGTATAAAATGGGTCACCTTCGAGAACCGGTCCACAACGGTCAAAACAACCGTATACCCTTGGGAGGGTGGTCACAAAATCTAGCGCGATATGGGACCAGGGTCTCGAAGGGACAGACAGCGGTTGGAGTAACCCATCTGGAGGGCGGTTGGAAGTTTTACCAGTGGCACAGACCGAGCAAGCCAAAACAAAATCGCGAATGTCGCGAGCCATACCTGGCCACCAGAATCGTTGCTTGACCAAAAATCTGGTTCGATTAACCCCTGGATGGCAAGCCACGTTAGAACAATGACCCCACTTGATGACACAGGACCTAAACTCATCCGGCACAAACAAACGGTTCGGTGGGCATGCGGGCGGAGGCGTTACCCCTTCTAAGGCCGCCAGGACCTTCGATTCGATCTCCCATGTAAGAGTGGAGACCACTAATGTCTCGGGAAGAATACACTCGGGAGTAGACGGGCGTTCGGAGGGATCAAAAATGCGAGAAAGAGAATCGGGCTTGATGTTCTTGGAGCCCGGGCGGTACGATAGAGTAAAATCAAAACGACCTAAAAAAAGTGCCCACCGAGCCTGCCTGGAATTGAGTCTTTTAGCCGATCGTATATACTCTAAATTCTTATGATCAGTCCAAACGATAAAGGGTACCCCTGAACCCTCTAACCAGTGACGCCACTCTTCCAACGCTAATTTGAATGCCAACAACTCTCTGTTACCAATATCATAATTGCGTTCAGCGGGAGACAAACGATGAGAATAATACGCGCAAGGGTGCATCTTGTTATCTGAGGGAGAACGCTGGGAGAGAACTGCACCTACCCCCACCTCTGACGCGTCGACCTCCACCACGAACTGACGCGAAGGATCAGGGGCTATCAGAATGGGGGCCGAAACGAAGCGGCCCTTCAGTTTGGCAAATGCAGCCTCGGCTGCATCTGACCACCTGAAGGTCGTTCTGGAGGAGGTCAAAGCGGTCAGAGGTGCTGCTAGTTGGCTGAAATTGCGAATAAAACGCCGGTAAAAATTGGCGAACCCCAGAAACCGCTGTAGGGCCTTACGGGAATCTGGACTTGGCCAATCCACCACAGCCTTAACCTTGTCAGGATCCATGCGAATTCCCTCAGACGAGACGATGTACCCTAGGAAAGAAACAGATTGTGCATGAAATTCGCATTTCTCCGCCTTGACAAAAAGCCCATTCTCTAACAGCCGCTGAAGCACTCGTCTGACGTGTTGAACATGCTCCTGGAGAGACGATGAAAAAATCAATATGTCGTCCAGGTAGACATATATGAACTGGTCAACCATGTCTCTCAACACGTCATTGACGAGTGCCTGGAAGACCGCGGGCGAGTTGGACAGCCCGAAGGGCATGACCAAGTATTCAAAGTGCCCTCTAGGGGTGTTAAAAGCGGTCTTCCACTCATCCCCCTCCCTGATGCGGACCAAATGATATGCGTTTCTTAAGTCCAATTTAGTGAAAATGGACGCTCCTTGCAACCTCTCGAAGGCTGAAGACATCAACGGCAAAGGATAAGTATTCTTTACCGTGATGTTGTTCAGCTCCCGGTAATCAATACAAGGTCGCAAAGACCCGTCCTTCTTCCCCACAAAAAGAACCCCGCCCCCGCTGGAGATGAGGAAGGGCGGATGAACTTGGCTGCCAGGGAATCAGAAATATATTTCTCCATGGCCTCCCTCTCGGGAACAGATAGAGAGTACAACTTGCCTTTAGGCGGAGACTTACCCGGAACTAAGTCTATTGCACAATCGTAGGGACGATGCGGAGGGAGAGAAGCAGCTCGGGACTTACTGAACACCTCCTTCAGGTCAAGGTACTCCTTGGGCACGTTAGACAGATCCACCGCCTCATCCTGCAAAACAGAAACAGACACCGTGGGACAAGCAGACAATAGACAAGACTTGTGACACTGGGTGCTCCATTCAGTAATAGTTCCGAGTTGCCAGTCGATGTGAGGGTTGTGTTTGGTGAGCCAAGGGTGTCCAAGAACGACAGGTGCGTGAGGGGTGTCCATGAGGAGGAACTGTGCTTCTTCTGAATGGTTACCGGAAGTGACGAGGGTGATGTAATCCGTAGTGTGGGAGAGACTGGAAAGAGACTGTCCATTGAGTGCGTTGACAGAAATGGAGTGCTCAAGGGATGATGTAGGAATTCCATGTTGTCGTGCAAACGTGATGTCCATGAAACTGCCCTCCGCCCCAGAATCCAAAAGTGCGCTACAGGTGATGTCGTGTGTAGCCCATCTCAGTCTAACCGGGAGGAGGGTCGATGGTGAGGACTTCTCGGCGGAGATCCCGCCCGATAGTAGCCTCGAGTTTACTATCGGGCTTGGTCTTTTACCGGGCAGTTCTTGATGATGTGTCCCGATGTCCCGCAGTATAAGCAAAGACCAAGGGACCTCCGCCGCTCCCGCTCCTCCCGAGAAAGCCGAGCTCTCCCTACCTGCATGGGCTCAGGATCGGGTGCTGGGCTAACTGCATCCACCGGGCTGACAGGAAGACCGCTGTGCCTCTCTCCGGATTCCACTAGTGACTCCACTCGTCGGAGGCGAGAATCAACTCGAAGCGCCAGCTCAACAAGCCCGTTGAATGTCTCTGGAAGGTCCAACGTGTATATCTCCCGGTGGATACGATCAGCCAGCCCATGCAGGATCACGTCCCACTGCGCCTCCTCGTTCCACCGACACTCTGCCGCGAGGGTGCGGAACTCGATGGCATAGTCAGCGACCGTGCGGTTGCCCTGCTTGAGAGCGGTGAGTTTGCGGGCGGCCTCTTTTCCCGCAACCGCACGGTCGAACACCCTCCTCATCTCGGCGGCAAGTGCCGTGAACAAGGAGCAGCACGGGTCCTGGTTTTCCCAAACCGCCGTTCCCCATAGCGCCGCCTTCCCGGTGAGCAGGGTCAGTACAAACGCCACCTTGGACTCCTCCCTCTCAAAGGTGCGTGGCTGCAGGGTGAAATGGAGAGAACATTTATTCAAAAATGCTCGACAAAAATCTGGCTCACCGCCATAGTTCTAAGGAACGGGAAGGCGGGGCTCCGACAGGTCTCTTTGTACGGGTGTTGGTGGGGGAACGGACGGTGGGGCTGGCGCAGTGGGAGCGCGAAGTTGTTGTAGCTGCTGGGAGAGCTCGGACACCTGTGTTACCAGCGCCTGGACGGCGCGTCCGGTGGATGAAAGACTCTCCTGCTGCTGGTCCATACGATTAACAGCATGACTGATGAACTCCGTGAAAGCTGCTGAACTCGCTGCATCCATAGTAGATGGTCAGATCGTTCTGTCACGTGAAAAGAAGACTGGATGCAATAGCAAGTTATACACTTTAATAGTGCTTCACGCCAGGTAGTCAGATATAAACACACAGTACAGTCATAACACAGACAGCAGGAGAGATGGTAACACAGGGACTGGATGGGCGCTGGTGTCCGTGGTGAGTGGTGCTCCGTGGTGAGAATCCGTGAGAAGAGATGAACAAGGTAAATCCAGAACGAGTATCCAGGGGAACAGACAGGAAACAGCAACGAGAACTCCAACTCCAGGAAACAAGAAACACGGTAACACAAGACAACACCAGGACTCCAAAACAACGATCTGACAAACATGAGACGAAAGACAAGGCGTTAAATAGGCAAGATCTAATAACCACCAGCTGCCGCTAATCAGTAATCAGCGGCGACGCCCACACAGAACAATCAGGTGACACACCCCACAACCCACACACAGACAACAGAATGACACAGTGGATCTGCGAACCGTGACAAATTTTCACTGGAAAATATCATCTGAACATGTAAGTAACATCTACCACTTTTGTTCTGACCAACTGAGGAAAAAAGCATTAGGCCTACAATAAATCGCGCTGCCAATGATGATTAAATCTAACGATAGCTTAGCTCGGATCACGCCAAACCGTGCAAATTATTATTACTGTTATATTGTTCTCAAATTGTTAACGTTAACAACATCAGCATTGCGTGACTGTGTATTTAGTGTATAATAGCGTTACCTGTAGATTTCAATTTCTGTAGCCACTCCACAGTCCAAAGTCTTTTGCTTTTGACTATGAGTGAATCTCCAGTTGTCACTGATGATTTGGATCTTTCTGGATTACAATTCGCCATCAAACTGATAAGTTTAATTATTGCAGCTGTTGTGAGAAAAGGCTATAAATGATCAGCTACCAGCAGCATCCTCACGTGATAAAACCGACTAGCCTGGACTCCTTCTTTCTGTTTACGGACGTGATGTAATGATGCACAGAGGAACTGCAGCGTGCTTGAATTTCCCGGAAATCCACCATGTCGCTCTTATTATAAAACATTATAACAAACTTACAACTGTGAATCGAGCTAAGAGAATGAGATAGTTTTGAACACTGGCTGGTTATGTACTTGCTCAAAAATTGATTTTGGATAATTTTTAACCCCAAAAAAGTTGAGGAATGCAGCTTTAACATTGTCATGATCACTAGTGAGAGTGCCCTATCAGCCACTAGAGGGCACTCCATCCCGGACTCTTGTTTTCACCCCTGGACTTCATTACCCATAACACACATCCCGGACAATTATCCCATGTCATTACACCTAGCTGTTTTGTGTTTCCTCATCAGTGTCTGTCTATTTATACCCTGTTTGTTTCTGTTTTAGTCATGGAGTTTTCAGTTCAGATCACTGGTTTCATTGTGTGTTTTCTTGTTTTTCTTGTGCTTGTTTTGTATGGACTGCTTTACTGGATTTTGACCCTTGCCTGTTTTTGGACTCACGATTTTTGGATTATCCATTAAAAACAACCCCTTGCACTTGGATCTGTCTCTTGTCTCCGTGTCTGCAACGTGACAGAAAACTACATAACCTAAAGATCAGGCAATGAGGTGGGTGTTTTGGACCCTGGCGGTAGGGCTGGGATATAATGATGCTGCCTTAATGGACCTTTTGGATAATTGTCTGGATAACTCGTTACCTCTGTGGGAGATGGATGGACTGGGAGACCTGGACTTTTGGGGGTTCGTCCACTGCCTCCAACGCCGGAGTAGGGGGGCCACACCGTGTCAACCAGAACACGCTCCAACCCATGAGTTCACTCCAGTCAGTGTGCATGCTCCAGCCCGTGAATCCATTCCAGAAGCCACAGAGGAGGTGGACACTGAGCCTCTGCTTCACCCAGGTAAATGGAGGAGGAGGAGGAGGAGGAGAAGGAAGAAGGCTCCCTTCATCCTTCAAGGCTTTGAGGCCTCTCCAGTCAGTGAGTCCGCTCCAGTCATTGAGTCCGCTCCAATCAGTGAGTCCGCTCCAGCCAGGGAGTCCACTCCAGAGCCCGCTCCAGTCAGTGAGTCCGCTCCAGTCATTGAGTCCGCTCCAATCAGTGAGTCCGCTCCAGCCAGGGAGTCCACTCCAGAGCCCGCTCCAGTCAGTGAGTCCGCTCCAGAGCCCGCTCCAGTCAGGGAGTCCACTCCAGCCAGTGAATTCGTCCCAGATCCCGCTCCAGCCAGTGAGTCCACTCCAGCCAGTGAATCCATCCCAGATCCCGCTCCAGCCAGTGAGTCCGCTCCAGCCAGTGAGTCCGCT
This sequence comes from Chanodichthys erythropterus, assembly GCF_024489055.1. NCBI lineage: Eukaryota > Metazoa > Chordata > Actinopteri > Cypriniformes > Xenocyprididae > Chanodichthys > Chanodichthys erythropterus. Next base: position 39,720,929 of record NC_090231.1, read on the forward strand.
CCAGTCAGTGAGTCAGCTCCAGAGCCCGCTCCAGTCAGGGAGTCCACTCCAGCCAGTGAATCCGTCCCAGATCCCGCTCCAGCCAGTGAGTCCGCTCCAGCCAGTGAGTCCGCTCCAGTCAGTGAGTCCGCTCCGGCCAGTGAGTCCGCTCCAGTCAGTGAGTCCGCTCCAGAGCCCGCTCCAGCCAGTGAATCCGTCCCAGATCCCGCTCCAGCCAGTGAGTCCGCTCCAGCCAGTGAGTCCGCTCCAGCCAGTGAGTCCGCTCCAATCAGTGAGTCCGCTCCAGTCAGTGAGTCCGCTCCAGCCAGTGAGCCCGCTCCTGAGCCCGCTCCAGCCAGTGAGTCCGCTCCAGCCAGTGAGTCCGCTCCAGAGCCCGCTCCAGTCAGGGAGTCCACTCCAGCCAGTGAATCCGTCCCAGATCCCGCTCCAGCCAGTGAGTCCGCTACAGCCAGTGAGTCCGCTCCAGCCAGTGAGTCCGCTCCAGCCAGTGAGTCCGCTCCAATCAGTGAGTCCGCTCCAGTCAGTGAGTCCGCTCCAGTCAGTGAGTCCGCTCCAGTCAGTGAGTCCGCTCCAGCAAGTGAGCCCGCTCCAGCCAGTGAGTCCGCTCCAGCCAGTGAGTCCGCTCCAGCCAGTGAGTCCGCTCCAGCCAGTGAGTCCGCTCCAGAGCCCGCTCCAGTCAGGGGGTCCACTCCAGCCAGTGAATTCGCTCCAGTCAGTGAGTTCGCTCCAGTCAGTAAGTTCGCTCCAGTCAGTGAGTTCGCTCCCGTCAGTGAGTCCGCTCCAGTGATGCGCGGGTTGATCCAAAATGAGCGGGTGCCTGCGGTCATTCGCGGTCACCCGCGGTTACGAGTCATCCAAAAATATTTTTAATGATATTCGGGTCGCGGTCGATTGGGTCGTTTGAAATAAAGATGCCAATTAAACCTTTGTAATTTTCAGTTTTACTTAATAAAGGTTTCAGTTTTACTTTCATGGGTATTTATGTGTACAATAAATCGCGCTGCCAATGATGATTAAATCTAACGATAGCTTAGCTCGGATCACGCCAAACCGTGCAAATTATTATTACTGTTATATTGTTCTCAAATTGTTAACGTTAACAACATCAGCATTGCGTGACTGTTTATTTAGTGTATAATAGCGTTACCTGTAGATTTCAATTTCTGTAGCCACTCCACAGTCCAAAGTCTTTTGCTTTTGACTATGAGTGAATCTCCAGTTGTCACTGATGATTTGGATCTTTCTGGATTACAATTCGCCATCAAACTGATAAGTTTAATTATTGCAGCTGTTGTGAGAAAAGGCTATAAATGATCAGCTACCAGCAGCATCCTCACGTGATAAAACCGACTAGCCTGGACTCCTTCTTTCTGTTTACGGACGTGATGTAATGATGCACAGAGGAACTGCAGCGTGCTTGAATTTCCCGGAAATCCACCATGTCGCTCTTATTATAAAACATTATAACAAACTTACAACTGTGAATCGAGCTAAGAGAATGAGATAGTTTTGAACACTGGCTGGTTATGTACTTGCTCAAAAATTGATTTTGGATAATTTTTAACCCCAAAAAAGTTGAGGAATGCAGCTTTAACATTGTCATGATCACTAGTGAGAGTGCCCTATCAGCCACTAGAGGGCACTCCATCCCGGACTCTTGTTTTCACCCCTGGACTTCATTACCCATAACACACATCCCGGACAATTATCCCATGTCATTACACCTAGCTGTTTTGTGTTTCCTCATCAGTGTCTGTCTATTTATACCCTGTTTGTTTCTGTTTTAGTCATGGAGTTTTCAGTTCAGATCACTGGTTTCATTGTGTGTTTTCTTGTTTTTCTTGTGCTTGTTTTGTATGGACTGCTTTACTGGATTTTGACCCTTGCCTGTTTTTGGACTCACGATTTTTGGATTATCCATTAAAAACAACCCCTTGCACTTGGATCTGTCTCTTGTCTCCGTGTCTGCAACGTGACAGAAAACTACATAACCTAAAGATCAGGCAATGAGGTGGGTGTTTTGGACCCTGGCGGTAGGGCTGGGATATAATGATGCTGCCTTAATGGACCTTTTGGATAATTGTCTGGATAACTCGTTACCTCTGTGGGAGATGGATGGACTGGGAGACCTGGACTTTTGGGGGTTCGTCCACTGCCTCCAACGCCGGAGTAGGGGGGCCACACCGTGTCAACCAGAACACGCTCCAACCCATGAGTTCACTCCAGTCAGTGTGCATGCTCCAGCCCGTGAATCCATTCCAGAAGCCACAGAGGAGGTGGACACTGAGCCTCTGCTTCACCCAGGTAAATGGAGGAGGAGGAGGAGGAGGAGAAGGAAGAAGGCTCCCTTCATCCTTCAAGGCTTTGAGGCCTCTCCAGTCAGTGAGTCCGCTCCAGTCATTGAGTCCGCTCCAATCAGTGAGTCCGCTCCAGCCAGGGAGTCCACTCCAGAGCCCGCTCCAGTCAGTGAGTCCGCTCCAGTCATTGAGTCCGCTCCAATCAGTGAGTCCGCTCCAGCCAGGGAGTCCACTCCAGAGCCCGCTCCAGTCAGTGAGTCCGCTCCAGAGCCCGCTCCAGTCAGGGAGTCCACTCCAGCCAGTGAATTCGTCCCAGATCCCGCTCCAGCCAGTGAGTCCACTCCAGCCAGTGAATCCATCCCAGATCCCGCTCCAGCCAGTGAGTCCGCTCCAGCCAGTGAGTCCGCTCCAGTCAGTGAGTCAGCTCCAGAGCCCGCTCCAGTCAGGGAGTCCACTCCAGCCAGTGAATCCGTCCCAGATCCCGCTCCAGCCAGTGAGTCCGCTCCAGCCAGTGAGTCCGCTCCAGTCAGTGAGTCCGCTCCGGCCAGTGAGTCCGCTCCAGTCAGTGAGTCCGCTCCAGAGCCCGCTCCAGCCAGTGAATCCGTCCCAGATCCCGCTCCAGCCAGTGAGTCCGCTCCAGCCAGTGAGTCCGCTCCAGCCAGTGAGTCCGCTCCAATCAGTGAGTCCGCTCCAGTCAGTGAGTCCGCTCCAGCCAGTGAGCCCGCTCCTGAGCCCGCTCCAGCCAGTGAGTCCGCTCCAGCCAGTGAGTCCGCTCCAGAGCCCGCTCCAGTCAGGGAGTCCACTCCAGCCAGTGAATCCGTCCCAGATCCCGCTCCAGCCAGTGAGTCCGCTACAGCCAGTGAGTCCGCTCCAGCCAGTGAGTCCGCTCCAGCCAGTGAGTCCGCTCCAATCAGTGAGTCCGCTCCAGTCAGTGAGTCCGCTCCAGTCAGTGAGTCCGCTCCAGTCAGTGAGTCCGCTCCAGCCAGTGAGCCCGCTCCAGCCAGTGAGTCCGCTCCAGCCAGTGAGTCCGCTCCAGCCAGTGAGTCCGCTCCAGCCAGTGAGTCCGCTCCAGAGCCCGCTCCAGTCAGGGGGTCCACTCCAGCCAGTGAATTCGCTCCAGTCAGTGAGTTCGCTCCAGTCAGTAAGTTCGCTCCAGTCAGTGAGTTCGCTCCAGTCAGTGAGTCCGCTCCAGTGATGCGCGGGTTGATCCAAAATGAGCGGGTGCCTGCGGTCATCCGCGGTCACCCGCGGTTACGAGTCATCCAAAAATATTTTTAATGATATTCGGGTCGCGGTCGATTGGGTCGTTTGAAATAAAGATGCCAATTAAACCTTTGTAATTTTCAGTTTTACTTAATAAAGGTTTCAGTTTTACTTTCATGGGTATTTATGAACATTTATTTATGGTTATTGTAGCCTCAGTCTTTGGCTTAGCCTACCTGTTTTTGTTCGTCTAAAATGCGTTAATAAATACTTTATTAACATATTCTATCCCTGCATTTTGTGCTTGTGAGAGCTTCAATTGGGCATTCACGTGGCGAAATAGCCAAGCCTACTAATACAAGTGAGAAATCCTTATTTACCTTTTGAATGTTGAGCGTTATTAACTTTTGAATAAATGCTGACGCGGGACAAAATGCCCGATTTCCCAACACGTTGAACTGAGCAATGAAATTGTACAATTTTAATAGGCTACGTTACTTTTAAACGCATATAGCTCAGTAATGTCAGTTTTATGTATTTTCTAAGAGGGGGCGGGATTTTTGTTGGGAAAGTCGGAGGGGAGACGCGCACTTCGATTAGACTGGATAAACACATGCAGCATCTTAATTGTTAAGAAAATGAAACGAAATAAATGAATAAATCAAGCCTTTATTACATAACACTACAACATTCAGAAAAAGAACGGTTTGCGCTCCTAAGGGCTTTCACACTTTTCCAAAAGTGGGCCTTCTCTCAGTTGACCTGCTGATTAGGCTAATTCTTTAAGCAGGGTCGAAACATAAACATCGCATTCATCAATAATATGCATCTGACAGCTGAAATGGAAAATGATGGGCCGCCTCAAGAACTGCCTGCTCTCGCCGCTGCACCTCTGAGGGCACCACGTCAGGTCCTGAAATATTTCTCTCCTCCACAGGCCGGATATTATTGGCCAGGGAGGCTGGAGGGGGGTTCTTACGTCTATGGCCCAATGACGCTACAATGAGCATTTACTGCTTTTAAAAAAATGCGGGTCAGGAAGCGGGTCGGGTACAATATTTTCTTCTTTTTTTTTTTGCGATCCGAGTTGCGGGCGGGTTAGTTGAAAACGTTGGTCGGGTGCGGGTTGTTTATACATTGACCCGCGCATCACTGGTCCGCTCCAGCCAGTGAGTCCGCTCCAGAGCCCGCTCCAGCCAGTGAGCCCGCTCCAGCCAGTGAGTCCGCTCCAGAGCCCGCTCCAGCCAGTGAGCCCGCTCCAGAGCCCGCTCCAGTCAGGGAGTCCACTCCAGCCAGTGAATCCGTTCCAGATCCCGCTCCAGCCAGTGAGTCTGCTTCAGCCAGTGAGTCTGCTCCAGCCAGTGAGTCCGCTCCAGCCAGTGAGTCCGCTCCAGAGCCCGCTCCAGCCAGTGAGTCCGCTCCAGCCAGTGAGCCCGCTCCAGAGCCCACTCCAGCCAGTGAGTCCGCTCCAGCCAGTGAGCCCGCTCCAGCCAGTGAGCCCGCTCCAGCCAGTGAGCCCGCTCCAGCCAGTGAGCCCGCTCCAGCCAGTGAGTCCGCTCCAGCCAGTAAACCCGCTCCAGAGCCCACTCCAGCCAGTGAGTCCGCTCCAGCCAGTGAGCCCGCTCCAGAGCCCGCTCCAGCCAGTGAGTCCGCTCCAGCCAGTGAGTCCGCTCCAGCCAGTGAGCCCACTCCAGAGCCCGCTCCAGTCAGTGAGTCCGCTCCAGCCAGTGAGTCCGCTCCAGCCAGTGAGTCCGCTCCAGCCAGTGAGTCCGCTCCAGCCAGTTAGTCCGCTCCAGCCAGTGAGTCCGCTCCAACCAGTGAGTCCGCTCCAGCCAGTGAGTCCGCTCCAGCCAGTGAGTCCGCTCCAGTCAGTGAGTCCGCTCCAGCCAGTGAGTCCGCTCCAGCCAGTGAGTCCGCTCCAGCCAGTGAGTCCGCTCCAGAGTCCGCTCCAGCCAGTGAGTCCGCTCCAGCCAGTGAGTCCGCTCCAGAGGCCGCTCCAGTCAGTGAGTCCGCTCCAGAGCCCGCTCCAGCCAGTGAGTCCGCTCCAGTCAGTGAGTCTGCTCCAGAGCCCGCTCCAGTCAGTGAGTCCGCTCCAGTCAGTGAGTCCGTTCCAGAGCCCGCTCCAGCCAGTGAGCCCGCTCCAGCCAGTGAGTGCGCTCCAGAGACCGCTCCAGTCAGTGAGTCCGCTCGAGCCAGTGAGTCCGCTTCGGTGCCTATAGATGAGGTAGGCACAGAGCCACTGCCTCACCCTCATAAGAGGAGGAAAGGGAGGAGAAGGGCTGCCTCCATCCTTCAAGGCCTGGAGACCACTGATCACTGGTCAGTTCCTCCAGCGCCGCCCTGGCATTCAGCCAAGACCCCTACCTTCAGGGAGCCCCATGGTCTTCAGTTGGGGACTCTGGACCTGGCCCGCCATCCCTCCCCCTGATCCTCCTCCTGTCCACCTCCCTCCTGATTTTTTGTGTTTTTTTTTTGTTTTTGTTTTTTTGTTTTTTTTTGGAGCAGCGTCTGGTAGCCGCTCCTTTTGAGGGGGCATAATGTCATGATCACTAGAGTGCCCTATCAGCCACTAGAGGGCACTCCATCCCAGACTCTTGTTTTCACCCCTTGGACTTCATTACCCATAACACACATCCCGGACAATTATCCCATGTCATTACACCCAGCTGATTTGCGTTTCCTTTTTTTGTGATTTTGACCCTTGCCTGTTTTTGGACTCACGATTTTTGGATTACCCATTAAAAACAACCCCTTACACTTGGATCTGTCTCTTGTCTCCGTGTCTGCAACGTGACAAACATGAACTAAAAATGAACAATACTTCTGTTAGTGAGTGACGTGGCATGTGACCAAGTATGGTAAGTAAACCTTAGGACTGTCTTCTGCCTTCCTAGGTTTTTGTGCTATACTGTATATCTTAATCCTTCAAATTATGGGGGAGAGTAAACATTTCACAGCCTTTGTACCTCTGTGTATATGAAACATAAAACCTTGGACTTTAATCTTGATTCATTGTTGGAAATCGGAAATTGATTCATATTCTGGAATCGGATAATTAAGGTCAGGAATCGGATACTTGTTATAAAATTAAATTTTCGATTACACTAATCGATTTCTGTGTGTGCATTTTAATGTGGTTTTAAACCATTCAAACGCAAGAAGATATGAAAGAGAATGCATGTGTTACAGTATAATGGATTCGTGCATTAAGTCTTAGGGTGCTTTCACATTAGCACTTTTGGTGCTCACCCGGGTTCGATTGACGTCAGAGTTCGGTAAGTTTGGATGATGTGAACACGGTCTTCTGAACTCTGGTGCGCACCCGCGAACCGTACCCGAGTCCGCTTAAAGAGGGTGGTCTGGGGTGCGGTACAAGTGAACTCCGGTACGGTTCGCTTGTGATATGAATGCAAACGTACCAAATTGCGGAAGTGAACTGTTATTAATGCCGTATTATTTGATAAAAATGTGAGTTTACTCAAATGCCATACACTATATAGGGATTAGTGAATGAGTGAATGAGTGAACGAGTGAGCGGTTTCGGACACAACTTTTGTGTGTGTTTCACTCACTTTCCCGATGAGCGTGAGTCACGTGCTGCAAACAGAGAGCTGTAGCGTAGCTTTTCTCACTTCTGCTCGCCTTCAGCATTGTACATTCGCGGCAGATAGACGCAAGAGCCGTTATGAACAAAACCAACGGTTCAAACACAAAAATATAAAAGTGAGGAGAGCAACGTTATGCATTTTGCCGCCTTCTCCTGTGCCATCGTTACTAAGCAACGTAGTAAACAGCTGCTGGTTTGACGACGCAAACGAACCGCGGGTCGGACCCAAATAATATAATGTGAACACAAAATACAATTAGCCAAGGCTGCAAAACCACCACCCAGCCATAAATATTGTAGAACCATCACGTCTACCACTAAAGATTGCTTTATAAATAATCTCCCCGAGCAGTTTCATCGCCTTAGTATACCTGACAACTTAGAAGAACTTGATGCTGCAACAGAAACTATTGGCTCTCTCTTTTCCAGCACATTAGATGCAGTCGCTCCTTTACGTCTAAAGAAGATTAAGGAAACTAATCCAACGCCGTGGTATGATGAGCACACTCGTGCTCTAAAACGAGCTGTTACAAAAGCTGAACGTAGTTGGAAGAAAACAAAACTAGAAGTTTTTCGCCTTTCGTGGAAAGAAAAAATGATTGAGTACAGAACGGCTATAAGAAATGCTAGATCTACTTATTTTTCAAATCTCTTAATAGAAAACAAACATAATCCTAGGTATTTATTTGACACAGTGGCTAAATTAACTAGAAACAGAGATTCAACTGCTGACGTTTCCATAGAGCACAGCAGTAATGACTTTATGAACTTCTTTACTTGCAAGATTGATAATATTAGAGAGAAAATTAAAAACATGCAACCGTCTACAGTTTTGCTTCAGACAGTGCACTGTAGTGTCCCTGAGGTAAAACTAGAATCATTTGCTGCTATAGGAGAAGAAGAATTATCTAAACTTATCAAATCATCAAAATCAACAACATGTATGTTAGACCCAATGCCGACTAAACTACTGAAAGAAATGCTTCCAGAGGTCGTAGGTCCACTTCTTGATATAATTAATTCATCCTTAACACTAGGATACGTGCCAAAAACCTTTAAGCAGGCTATTATTAAACCTCTTATTAAAAAACCTCAACTAGATCCGAGAGATTTAGTAAATTACAGGCCAATCTCAAATCTACCTTTTCTGTCAAAGATACTAGAAAAGGCAGTTTCAACACAACTGTGTTCCTTTTTAGAAAGAAATGGAATCTGTGAGGATTTCCAGTCAGGATTTAGACCATACCATAGTACTGAGACTGCTCTCGTTAGAGTTACAAACGATCTACTCTTATCATCCGATCGTGGCTGTATTTCTCTATTAGTGTTATTAGATCTCAATGCTGCTTTTGACACTACCAATCATAACATTCTTTTAAAAAGACTTGAAAACTATATTGGCATTAGTGGAATTGCTTTGGCATGGTTCAACTCGTACTTATCTGACCGTTATCAGTCTGTAGTAGTTAATGAAGAGATGTCGTATCGATCACAGGTTAAATATGGAGTACCACAAGGCTCAGTACTAGGACCATTGCTTTTCACTCTGTACATGCTGCCCTTAGGAGAGATAATTAGGAAGCATGGTGTTAGTTTTCACTGCTACGCTGACGATACTCAGCTCTTTATTTCCTCATGCCCTGACGAAACCTACAAATTCACAAAACTAACAGAATGCATAGCTGACATTAAAAACTGGATGACAAGAAATTTCTAATTATTAAATTCAGAAAAAACTGATATCCTAATCTTTGGACCAAAAACTTCCTCACGAAAAAACCTTGAATACTCTCTAACACTTGACGGGTGCTCCATTAAATCTTCGTCCTCAGTTAGGAACCTGTGTGTGCTCTTTGATACCAATCTTTCATTTGAAAGTCATGTTTCTAGTATCTGTAAAACCGCCTTCTTCCATCTAAAAAATATATCTAAATTACGACATATGCTCTCAATGACAAATGCGGAACAGTTGGTTCATGCATTCATGACTTCAAGACTAGATTATTGTAACGCTCTACTGGGTGGTTGTTCTGCTCGGCTTTTAAACAGACTACAGTTGGTCCAAAATGCGGCAGCTAGAGTTCTTACTAGAACCAGAAAGTATGACCATATTAGCCCAGTTCTGTCAACATTACATTGGCTCCCTATTAAACATCGTATAGATTTTAAAATCTTGCTACTTACTTATAAAGCTCTAAATGGTTTAGCTCCCCAGTACCTAAGTGAGCTCTTAATGCATTATAGTCCTTCACATTTATTGCGATCTCAGAATTCAGGCCAGTTGATAATACCCAGAATATCAAAATCAACTGAAGGCGGTAGATCCTTTTCCTATTTAGCACCTAAACTCTGGAACAATCTTCCTAGCATTGTTCGGGAATCAGACACACTCTGTCAGTTTAAATCTAGACTAAAAACACATCTCTTTGCTCTTGCATACACATAACACATTATCAATGCATTAACATTTTTCAAATCCGTTAAAGGATTGTTACGCTGCAATAATTAGGTCGGCCAGAACCGAGAACATTTCCTATAACACTAGATATACCTGTACATCAGAATAAGAATGGCATCTACGCTAATGTCTGTCTCTCTGCTTATCCTGAGGTTTGCCGGGTGCTGGATCCAGGCCGTATCCAGATCAGATGGAGAACCTGTGTCTGGACCTGACTACAACGTAGCCCAGGAGACAATGGGCCTACAGACCCAGTTCTGGCTGCATCTATAATTCAGATTTTTAATCCCTGTATCCGCTTACATATATTTATATATAATCTATTTTTAATCTCTATAATAAAAATGTATAATTCAGATTTTGATCTCCATATCCATTTACATATATTATATATATCTTCCAAGGGGTTTTTTCCCTCCTAGGACTTTTTTCCCAGTGCTAGCACGCTGGGTTTTTCTCCTAGGGTTTTTTTTCCACCCCTGGGAGTCAGCCGACATTGGCTTAATGTAGCACCATCTTGTATATGTTACATATTACCACGCTTGCTTGTACAGCTTATTTTTAACCACTCCCCTTTTTCTGTGCTTCTAATTTTTAAAGCTGCTTTGAACAATTACCAATTGTAAAAGCGCTATATAAATAAATTTGACTTGACTTGACAGTCCAGTGGGCGCAGGGGGAGGGGGGAGTAATCGAACTCGGGTTCGGTCCAGGCAATCGAACCAAGTGTGAAAGCACCCTTAAAGTGACAGCAGCCTAATAAACCTGCTGCTGTCTGTCATTAATGTTAATAACACAACAAAAGAAGAAAATCACTCACTCTTGACTGAATAACTTTTGTAACTTAATAATCTATATTAAAATAAAACCATGCAGTAATTTTACATATGATATCTGATTTTTTTTTTTTTTCAGTTATTTTATTTTGTGCTATACTTCTAATTTGCTTATTTGTTCTTATTGTATTACCAAATGTATACTTGTCTTAATAATGTTTGAAATTTATATTAATCTAATTTATTAGTAAGTTGTTCTTTAGGCTGCTGATTTTTTTGTTCACGGTATTGAGCTGTAACAGAATGTTTTGCAAAAGGACACAGAATAAATATGTTGAATATCTAATTTTGTTTTTTTAACCATATTGGTATCGAAACTGGGAATCAAAAATAACCGGAATTGATAAGCAGAATCTGAAAATTCAAAGATACCCAACCCTATTCATCACTGCACATTTGGTGTCTGCCTTGTCGGGCAGACTCAATTCAGCTCTTGCAGTCCAAACTAATTAGCCTGACGTGGTCATACTCAATTCTAGTCAGAATATGAGTCTGATACTGCTTCATTGGGCTTTGATTATAGGGGCGTATTTCAACCGATCCAGGAAAGACCTCAATTGGATAGACCTACAACCAATCAGAGCTACAGAGTAAGTGACGTATGTTGAGCGACGCATAGTTGTCAACAGAACTCTTCTTAGCGACCATCGGGGCCAGCTGATAAATCAAACTTTTGCCGAATCCCGTAGGAAGGACGGCAAAGACATCTTTCCCATCGTCAAATGCCTTGATCGCGGTCCTCTGTTCCTCTTTTAAAATTAATGCGCTGTCGATATCTTCTATAACGGACGCGATGGCGGAATCTACACATCTCAGTTCTTCACCAGCCATCATTGTTGTAAACTAATTGACCTTTTGCAAAGACTCATCCCCCTTAGTTACTGTTGCTTTGTCCGACAAGCCGTGGCGCTGTCACGCCACACAGAGTGGAAAATACATCGCAGAGCAAAGAAGAAACTGACAACACATTGACAGACGAGACAGAGCAGGTTACTTATGATATTAAACAAAGTCCCAGCTTTCAAACTGTGTAACTTAGTTATTAAAAAAATTCAAACAATAAAAACCGTTTTGTGGCTCTTTAATGTGTTGTGACCAGGCTCGTGAACCGATCATCTCTTCCTACTAGTCCATTTATAGCATCAAATAAACATGAATGAACATGAGAATGAATGTTGTTTCAAACGCGGAAAGATGTCAATATGCAAAATTTTTCAAGTTTAACTCCACCGATGTTAATCTTCTAACTCCTGACTGCTTTGTTGGACAAAATGGCGGATGCAGGGTTCTGATTGGTTAGATCGCTTGTCAATCAAACTCCCCAAGCGCCCTTTGATGACGTGAGTGGTTACGTAACCGCAGATAGCCTGTCCATCATCGATTAAAGCCCGCCCTGGCAATTTGATTGGCTCGGCCTTCTGGGAGTCGAGCATAATTACTCCACAATGGATCGAGCCCAGACCGAACTTCCCGTCCAAAAAATGTTGTGGGCGGGGTTCGGGCTGGCACCCAGGCTACAAACTAATGAGTTGTTGTGTTGATTCAGTTGTGTTAGATGAGGAAGACATACAATATGTGTAGTTATAGGCCTCCATGTTACAACACTTGGACTCACCTGTAGACTTTATTTTAGGCTTTTAAGCAGGGCAACAACAGTCTTCTAAGGATAAGTGTTTAATTGTTCATTAACAATGTAGCCTATCACAAAGTTAAATAAGATTCATAAGGGGTTACAAAATTAAAATCTATTAAAATTAATAACTCAATAATGAGTTCCAAGGTAGTGTTTATACTGTGTGGAATAAAAGTTACACTGTTGCTGTGAAATGTGAATTGGATGACTGTCCATGTGAATTGGTGACTTCCAGTCACAGCCTTAGATGAAACTGCTAAAAGAACACATTAAATCTCTCAATATCTCACAAGAAGATGCTTAAACGACAGCATTTTGATGTTTATATATTATGAATGAGTTTGGGTTTATTTATTTCATACTTGTACAAAAGTAGTTATTGAGAATGAACTAAAGTTTAGCTGTAGTTAATATTGCTGTTTTTTTTTTTTTTATATTTTGTACTGTAGTGTTTCCTTTATTTGGGCCCTTGAATCTTTTTAGTTAGTTACTGATGATTTTGCTTGTGTATCTTATTAAGAGACAGCAAACCTTTCTCTTCAAGATGAAGTGCTCCAGAGATGACAGATGTGACTCTGATCGCAGCACTGAACATCTTTCTTCAATGAACCGTGAGCAGGCACGTGCACCTGCCCTTTTTCTTCCTTTAGAGAAAGTGCCCTTTTTTCTGGGGTGTTTCTTGTTTTTTTTGTTTTTTGTTTTTTTAAATAAATGAATATATATTCCTTTTTGCGCACAGCTTCCCTGTCAAACAAATATATTTACTCAATTAAAAAAAATACTATATCAAGTTGGCTTTGTCGAGTTCAGATGTCCTCCCTCCGCGACACGCCATTCATGCCCGCACGCTCGCGTGCCACGCCCCACCTCACCTCGAGTTTGCTGCTGGCTGAAAACTTGTGACAACTATTCCCGCGAAAGTGCAACTGCTGTCTGGCGATGAGAAGTGAAAAAGAAAAAAGCCCTAGATGGGTGTATCCCGTGCATCTCTTTCAGGTAGGCTAGCCTATGTTCACAAACCTGAAAGTTTTGGCTATTTATGGTTATTTATACATTTAACGCTGCATTAATAGTTTGACCACCATCAACGCATCTGCCTGATTTGATACTAATGAAATTTATGTCTCATTATAATTTCAGTTATTTTATTGTTTTGAACCATGGTACAGAAATCGGTTGGGCTGTCAATACCAGAAGAGGAGCATCCATGAACCGCATTATTAGACAGTTTTCTAAGGATGCATGGTTTATTAAAACTATTTAAAAATCATAATACAGCATTAGCTACATACTGCTATTCTTGAATCTACACTTACACAGGATAATACATCAATAAAAGTTTAAACCATCGCTCTGTCTTTGCATGTTTAATGTCCACATATTCTTGTTGACGAAGTTACAGTGGCTGTAGCATTTCTATCACAAAGAAGTGGCCGAATATTATTATTTAACTAATAATATATTTTTAATAATGGTTGGCTTTGATCGTGGATTTGATTGTGCTGTGCTGTCTAACAACAAAAATCAGCAGACTTTTGGCGCCCTCTGCAGGCATTTGCTATAATATATAATGCATTAAGCATTAACAGTTCAGGAAAAAAAAAACTCTTGATGTGTTTAAATATGCAGATTAGCTTGTCTTGGTTAATTTAGAATAAATCTACAGATGCAATGGATGGTAGTAGGCTTAAAACAAACTCCATCTAAATGTGTAGGGTTAGGGGTTAAGTTTTATTTCCATTAGAGTAAAAGACATGACCAAAATCTTAAAATTGTCCATTTCATGAAAGAAGTATTCCAATAACACCAACTAAATAAAAACGATTTATTGATTTAAACAAATTATTAGTGAAACTATGTCCCTCTCCTTGGTGCAGTCATTTATTCTAAATGTATAGCTACTTGAAAATAGTTGGTGTTAACTTCTCTTGTGATAAACCTAGTGAATACTAAAGAAGACCATGTCTCTGCGTGTGAACTGATTACGTGAGTGTAAGGGAAGTCAAAGTTGTCTTAATATATTTAAGGGTTCATTATTTTTTTAAATAAATAATTATGAGAAGTGCCCTTTTTTACACTTGAGCCCCTGCCCCCCAAAATGTCTGTGCACGTCCCTGACCGTGAGTCAGTATAACAAAAGGAATTTGAGCCACATTTAAGTGCAGCATAAATGTATGATAATAATACTCCAAAAACACATATAAAATTTTAATATAAAATGATTTACATTGCCAGTAATTATTTACAATAATCTCTGAAAACGCTTAAAGGATTAGTTCACTTTCAAATTAAAATTTCCTGATAATTTACTCACCCCCATGTCATCCAAGATGTTCATATCTTTCTGTCTTCAGTTGAAAAGAAATGAAGGTTTTTGATGAAAACATTCCAGGATTTTTCTCCATATAGAGGACTTCAATGGAGCCCAAACAGTTGAAGGTCAATATTAGTTTCAGTGCAGCTTCAAAACATTCTACACAATTCCAGGCAAGGAATAAGGGTCTTATCTAGAGAAACCATTCTATATGTTTTAACCATAAATGCTGATCTTGAACTAGCTCTCTTCTTCTTCGTCTCTATTAGAATTCCGGCAGTGTAGACACTGCTCAGTGTATTATTGCCCTCCACAGTTCAAAGTTTGAACTTATTGTTATATACTTGCACTAGCATATTGTATATGACAATTTAGTTCAAACTTTGACCTGTGAACAGAGCCGGCCCGTTATATAGGCAGTATAGGCAAATGCTAAGGGCGCAATCTCGCTAGGGGCGCCAAAGAGGCCGGATGCGTGGACAGGGGCGGATCTACCGGGGTGGCATCTGCCACCCTAAGAAAAGGCTTTGCCACCCCAAAATTATCACAGAATAAAATAAGCAGTGTTTCAAGTACTGCTTTTCAGGAGCGGCACTTCAATATGATGACTACAAAAAATTGCGTAACGCAAAGTAATGGCAAGAAAGCACGTCTTTCAGTAAACTGTGCATGATGGTTGCACGCAGCGCGCCCAGTGTGATTCATTAACAAATGACTCTTATGAACCGATTCTTTGAGAGTCAAAAACACAGCGCAGCCAAGTTCACTTACGATTTTTTTCCATATTTGTACGTGAATCGGAAAATACTGCTTCCCGGCTAACTCAGAAGTCCTGTGAGAAATGTAGTCCCATCCGAATATGTCTGAGATTAATTTTCGTAATTTTTTGGCGAGCTGATTCAGCGACCGCCCTCTCCACTTTCATCATGGATAAAGGTAACCTACTTTTGCCATCCGACGAACCAATAACATGAAATCAATACGGTGATCCCGATGATCCGATCACAGAAACTAATAGCAGAGTTGGGGTAAGAATCTAAACGTATTTTAGTTTTTCTCGATTGCTAAAACATTATAAGTGATTCAGTTGGTCCAGTTTCCCAAACCATTCGTTCAGTTATCAAAACAAAGACACATTTCTCAAAACATTTAACAATGACAATATTAGCAAAACTGATGACACACCAGTCAAAATCTGAGAGAGAGCTGAAAGAATAATTTACAGGGGTTTTAAACTTACACAGGTACCAGTAGGCTACTTTAGATGAGGGAAATTTCACGTTGTAGCCTACACCCTCAATGTTGTGATTGTCAACTTTCTTTGTAACCATTTGTTATATGTGTAACGTTACTGTATTTTTTGCAGCGATGAGAAATGATTGCCTAGGGATATAGTCTTGTGTCAGAAGACCAATACACTGCTATAGTACTGTACTGTAATGAAATTTAGCCAAATGTGCAGAGGATGCTGAATTTACTTTTACTGCAATTGACAGTATACTGTATTTTGGTGCATACAAAGTTCATACTTCTCATGCTTTTCATTTACTGCAAGATCAATTTATAATAGTAAAATGAAAAAGAGGTATTTTTGTTACAGTGTTATATGCATTGATCTCACTAGTGTTCACTGGGCAGTGCAGTAGTCTGTGTATTTATGTTTTGTGTGTCATCTGTTGCCAAAGTTTGATTTTGTCACAAGAATAAGTTTTTGACTAGAACATTTTATTTTGACCTGGACGTTTGAGGTTTGTGCAAGTTGGTGTATAGTTTTGATATTGTATTTTGCTGTGAGAAAATGTTGAATTGTTTCATGAATTGTGCATTAGCAATCAAGAAAAACAATAGACTGAAAAGGTTGAAGGACAAATTTATGTTAGCTTGTCATAAACCCAACTTCAAGTCTTGTTTAAAAAATGTAAAAACTTTGGTCAGTTAGTCCAGAATATATGTTCTGGATGATTGCTAAAGTGTTGCTAGGAGATTCTGGGTGGTTGCTAGGCTGTTGCTATGCAGTTGCTGGGGTGTTGCTAGAGTATGTGGTTGATAGGGTGTTCTGGCTGAACACACACAGACATTCCCACCTCTGTTAATTACAGAAACTCAAAAATTGTTCTGTTGCTCTTGCACTAAAATGTGATTTATACCATTGAATTAGCCTGTGTAATATTGATAAAACTGCTCATCTCCTTTAGTGATACAAGTTCAGACTCATTTAGAAGTTTGTCATATAGTTTATTTACTTGGTGCCAAGATGGATATTGAAATTTTATTTATTAATTTTAAACAGTATATAATTACTTTCTGGTAATGCAATGTTTGTGAACACAATTGTGTATGTAAGGCTATAAATCTCCAAAAACTATGCATGAGCGCTTGCTTTGGTATTGCCACCCCTCATAGACCTCATGCCACCCATTTGCCACCCTATAAATAATATTCTAGATTCGCCCCTTTGGATAAATCGCAATATAAGGGGGCGCCAAAAAAAATCTTGCCTAGGGCGCCAAAGAGGCTAGGGCCGGCACTGCCTGTGAAGGTCAGTAATACACTTAGCAGTTGTCTACACTGCTGGAATTCTAATAGAGAAGAAGAAGAGAGCTAGTTATAGTTAGAGTTGGAAATCTAGGGTAAGAAGAAGAAGAATAACTAGATGAAAAAAGTTTGTCGAGATAAACTTTAAGTTGGCTTGAAAAAGCTGGTCCAGAAAGTTTGAAGCAGTTTTAAAGGTGACCTATTATGCCCTATTGAACAAGATGTAAAAAAAAAGTCTCTAATGTTCCCAGAGTGTGTATGTGAAGTTTTAGCTTTTTTATAGCATGTTAAAATTGCTACTTTTAGTGGTTAAGCAAAAACGAGCCGTTTCAGTGCGGTCCCTTTAAATGCAAATGAGCTGCTGCGCTAAGAGGGCGGAGCTTCACGAGCACGTTCTCCCCTGTCAAGATTCAGTCAGGACCGTCAGGACGCACAATAATGTCAGAAACTGCGAATATATGCTGCATGGTGATAGAACAGGTATAGTTTAGTTAAATTACGGTTATAACTTATATTGCCTTCTTGTTTTTAATCTACTATATTAGTACAGGCCTGTTGTACCGTCCGAATGATGGCCAAAACTATACAAATGAGTTTTGTGACGTTTATTGTAACGTTACTTCACACAAAAGATGAAGCGTGTGTTTTCACTCTAGAAAATCACTGTAAGAGCTTAATAAAACACTGCAAGTGCGCATTAAAATATTATCCATAAACTCTCTCGCTTATCCTTGTGTTATTACCAACAAACATTGCTAATTAACAGTTACACAGAAACACTCGTTACAACTAACAGTAAACAAATAGATAAAGACCTGATGCCTTTCGGTGGTGCTTAATAAACTTTATACCCGTAAATAAACTCAGATGATCTGTAATAAAGTGCCCTTTACCTTCATTACTGATGTATTTAGTGTCACTCTGGAGACTGTAAGCTGGATCATGAACAGTTTTTACTTGTATGTCCTCCTTGAGTAGCACATTTCTAGCAGTCTCTGTTTTGTATTGTCCCTTTGTATTGATATTTGTTCACAAAGCAGTCCGGTGTGAAATGATTCGCGCAGACATACACTTCAATTTCGGCAGAACTGAGGGAGCATTTTCCTGGAAAACCAAGTTAATCCACCTCGATTTCAGCAGCTCAGATTTAGGGAGTAAATTAACTTAAAGTTATGTGGATGAATCCATCCAGCTACAGAACACCTAAAACACTCGGGAGTTATTCTTGTCAGTGCAGCAATGGCGGACTCACTGTAAACAACGCGTTCTATGTTCAAACGTAAGTGTCAGTCAACATTAGTGGGCGGGGCATGTGGCTTTTGTGACGTCACACTGCCAGTGATCTGGAAATGGCTTGTTCTGAAACACTGCTTATGATTTATGGGGATTAAAAAAAAAGGAGTGGGTGGATTTTTATCACTATAGGGTGGTTGTGTACACATACTGCCAACACACATTTATGTCCAAACACCAGGCAAAAGTGAATTTTACATAATAGGTCCCCTTTAAAAGTTCTGAAAGTATTAAAAGGATCTGAATTGAAAGACATTGTGGCTGTGGCATCTTTATTGGGACAAAAATCCTTGCGACAAACCTCAACAATCATGGAGCTATGGAGAAAGAAACTGACAACAGAGGAATTGTCATTTCTTAAATGTTTTAAAGAAGGAAATTTGCTTCCTTATATGAGACCCTTTTCCTGAGCACTGGATTACACGAAATTTAAAGGAGATGTCTGGTATTTTGTTAAACTTGAATGGGCTTCAGGACTTATTATTAGAAGAATTAAGTGGAAAAGTGATTTACAAATGTTTTGTTAAGGTATTGGTTTGACATTGGAAATGAAGTTACAGTTTTTTTCGATTGCTAAAAGACAGTGAGCACAACTGGAGCTACATGTGCAAAACTCTAACTACAGTCTGCAGTACCAACAGTCACCTGAGCTAAACAGTTAACACATGACTCAAAACAGGCTCAGTGCAGCCAAACACTATGCACAACCCTCACTGAGATAACACACACTGTCACTCAGAACACACTTAGAGGAAAAACACTAGCATCAAACACCAACACAGAAAATACAAACTTTTCATCTTTACAGTTTTAACAATTTCAGTGACTTCATACAAAGTAATATTTTCTTCAAAGAAAAGAGTGACATTCTTTCACATGATTTATTTAAATTTTTAGAACCTAATTCTTTAAGGTAAATGAAAATTAACAGTTTGCTTCAATAGTCTGTATTACAGTTTTTTACAATCGCTAGGACACATTTCTCAATACTTAGGTCACTTTTTCAAAACTCTTCACACAGTTCTCCTAACCAACTTTCATCTTGGTACAGCAGTTCATTTCACATTCAAAATGCACTAAATCTACCAAAACACTTCATTCATGTCTCAAATCAACTCATTCTTCCAGAACACTAGCAAAGGTTTTCACCAAGCAAACACACTTTGTCAGTCATAAAACATCGACCTTAAAAACACTAACATCAGTTAGCATTATACAATGTTTTCTTTTTTTAAATTTCTTTATAAAACAAGAATGACACTCTCTACTGCTTATAATTCACTGCAGTTTATGTTACATGGTCCATGTTTACATTGCAGAACAAAATTATTCCTAAGTTTCCCCTTTTGAGTTGATGGTAATGAAATTGAAAGACTAATGCTTGTGTAGGTGTTTAGTTTCATCTAATTGTTTTGATAGTATTTGATTTTTTTAGATTCAGAATATATTTTATAACTATATTACTGTAGAAATGTAGCAAATTGCTGTCTTATTCAGTTTTGTATGTTATTGTTTTGAACACAAGTTTAACAGTTTTGAAAACAGTATGTAAGCATGTGCAAATTGGACTGTACGTACAAAGAGTTTTGGCAGTTGTTGTGTTTGAGTGAGAAAATAATTAATGAAATTTGAGAGATGTAGTCATTGAATGCATTTTGTGCCAAAACAATGATAATTGATCCTCAGTTTAGCCCACATAGACTTCTGTTGTGCTCACTGTGTGAAGAGTTTTGCAAAAGTGACCTAAGTATTGAGAAATGTGTCCTAGCATCTGTAAAAAACTGTAATTTACGGAATTACAGTAATGAGTTACATATATATATATATATATATATATATATATATATATATATATATATATATATATATATATATATGTGTGTGTGTGTGTGTGTGTGTGTTCACTAACAAGTCTAAAACAAGACACCTGCTTAGCCTTTCAGCTGAAATTGCAATGTTTGAAAGGCACAAGGCTGAAATCTATTGTGTTTTGAATGTGTGGTTCACAGTTTTGACAGCAGTGTGTTAGCATTTGAACAAAGTGCTGTAAATCCACAGTGTTGTGCAGGTTGTGGTTAAAGTCATGGGATAAGTGTGTAGAGTTTTGAAAACTGTGTTCAAGCAATGAAAAACGAACTAGAGTTTGGTCCACATGAACTGCTGCTGTGCAGACTGTAGTTAAAGTTTTGCACATGTGTCTCCAGTTGTGCCCACTGTCGTTTAGCAATCGAAAAAAACTGTAAATCATTTTGGAGGGTTTTATACAAACCATCATTGATGAAAAAAATCAGGAGATCTACACTGGAGAATCCTGAAGGGGGCTGTTGTTGTTAATGCTTTTGTTTAAATTATTAACTCCAATGTTAATGAAGGTTGTGTTTTTTGTGGGTTAAGAGAAGCAATTTTTCATTGTTTTCTCGAATGTATTTGGCTTAAACCTCTTTTGTATTGTTAAAACAATTGTTTTTAGGCTTTAAGGAAAGTTTTACCCCTAAAGCTTTCATTTATGGGGCAGGATATACCCGCAATCAAAGATTTAAATGGCAGTTTAATTTTATGGTTGGCCGGGCAAAAATGGCCATATATATTTCAAGGAAAAACAGGATTAAAATTATACATGGCCAAGATTGTGTACTGTTGTTTAAGGCATTTATTAGCTATAGTATTTTGTTGTGTTGATTAGTTTTGTGATAATGGTTTGATGTTTTTTTTTTTTTTTTTTTTAAATAAAATTTAATATATTTAACAAAAGTATGGGTTAAAAATCAAATCTCTCTCTCTCTCTCTCTCTCTCTCTCTCTCTCTTTTCTGTTCTTGTTTCTCTTTCCTTCATTGATTCTGCTTGTTAACAGCAGGTGTTCATCACTAATGTTCAATCATTACTTAATTATCTAATTAAAGGGGGACTTAGTGATATTTCAAATCCACTGTTTGGAAATTAGTCGGGCAGAGTCCAATAACAAACGTCTAACCAATCAGCATCGGGGGCGTATGAGAGCGAGCAAGTGGGAGATTTGAAAATAAGAAAAAAAACTGCAGAATGAGAAATGGGACACAATACAAAACAGCTCAAAAGAATATCACTGGAATGAAGGTTTATGCCTGGTCAAGCGCTTTAGGATCCGGTTATATTAGAAAAGCTTTCCAGTGCTGGAGAGAGTGAAAGGGAAGGCCTGCTTTGATCCCGCTTCTCATGTGAGTACACTGGGTTTTATTGTCTGGAGCTGCTGTGCTGTTTGCGACTAACAGTGTACAGTTTGTGTTTACTCGTGTGTACTGTATGTTAATTTTTTGTGCTTCCTTGTCATTCGTTCATCAACTGCGCTTTATTTTTCGTGAAGCATTTTGTTGCGTGTCAGCTGTGATAAACAGACATCCACTCACATTGTGTGTGTAACAGTGGCCAGATAGTGAGAGTTGTGCAGTTAAAGGACTGCGCACTGATGAGTGCTAGAGAATGAGGTGTTTAGCGTCATTGGTAGTGCATTTGCTTCGCATGCCAGTAGCGATCCGGCAGACCGACTCAGAGCAGGGTGGTTAGAATTGGAGTGTGAGTTTTTTCCCACGGAGAAGAGCAAGAGTTGCGTTTGTAGAGTGCGTTTGTCGCCATGTTGTCGAAACGCTGTTGTATTCCCAGGGACGCTGTACTTAGAGATCAATGGTTACAATTTATGTTTAACTCGGTTCCCGAAAATTATAATCCACATGTAAAACTATGTGCAGCACATTTTGCTGAGGACAGCTTCCTCAATCTCAATCAGTTTAATGCCGGATTCTTACAAAGATTATTCTTGAAATATGGAGCAGTTTCCTCTTTATCTGGAGAAGGCGTTGTTTATGGACCACAACCGGTAAGCTAAGCTGCTGTTGAATCACAACACAGGAACCGCTGGCACAATCAGAACTCGTTACGTATTTCCGAAGGAGGGACTTAATAGAACAAGGAAGCCATCAGCCCATTTTTATGACAGTGGAAACAGCGGTATACAGATAAGTAAATTATGTGAAAAATACTGTGTTTTTTTACCTGTGAAACATGAATACATGTTATATTGCACACTATAAACACAATCAAAGCTTCAAAAAAACACAAAAAACGGGACCTTTAATACAGTTACATAGATCTTACTTGTTTCATTCATGTATGTACGACTGACGAATATGAATCAAATTCAGATTATTAATTTATGTTAAAACTCTGTAATCCAAATTGATGGAAATTTTATTTGCAATTCAAATACATAAAATTAAACATAAATGTTTTTTTGTGTGTGTGTGTGTGTGTGTGTGTGTTTATGAGATACATGTGACATGTGAGGTACATATGATGATAATACTTCACAAATGAAGCATTAATGATGAATCTTTATTAACATGGCCAAACTGAACACCAAAAAATATATAAATAAATAAAATAAAATCTTAAAATAACCAAAAATAAACAATTAATATTAAGTTATCCACTGCTCCTGGACTGATTCTTAGTTGATGTTCAGGTCTCTCCGTATCTGCTAACTTCTCCCCTGAACAACCGACAGCGTCCAGGTAAGAACACCTGCACAGAAGCAACACACATTGCATGCATTTTGTTTAGGAGCCCAATAAAACAATAAAGTAATACAGTAAGTGCACATTATTCCAATAAATAAATAAAAATAAAATCCTAATCTTTTATCAAACCTTAACTGAAACTACTGTTCTTTTATTTAAACCATGTGGACTATTAGATAATGTTAAACAATATTCTCATGAGAATAACGTGTACAAATGATATTCATAACAAACTGAACATCATGCTCATAAAATTTGAGTAAGTTTGTTACCTTAATGTGATTGACCAGTCCATTTCAATGAGTTAGATGTACTTTTTTAGATGTACTACAAGTAGTAAGAACTGCTCTTTAAAACTTGAAAGATTTAATATGATAAATGTTATTCTACCTGCACAGAGAAGCTGATAGACTGAAGATGAAGCTGCAACTGTTGCTCCACTTGTAGTTGAACCCGTGATCATCATGGTCACTGTTGTAGCTGCTGCTGTGGTTGTATTTCCAGTAGTTGTGGTTCCAGTGGTTGTAGTCGCAGTGTTTGTACTTGCAGTGGTTGTGGTTCCAGTAGTTGTGGTTCCAGTGGTTGTGGTTCCAGTGGTTGTGGTTCCAGTAGTTGTGGTTCCAGTGGTTGTGGTTCCAGTAGTTGTGGTTCCAGTGGCTGTGGTTCCAGTGGTTGTGGTTCCAGTAGTTGCAGTTCCAGTGGTTGTGGTTCCAGTAGTTGTGGTTCCAGTGGCTGTGGTTCCAGTGGTTGTGGTTCCAGTAGTTGTGGTTCCAGTGGCTGTGGTTCCAGTGGTTGTGGTTCCAGTGGTTGTGGTTCCAGTAGTTGTGGTTCCAGTGGTTGTGATTCCAGTGGTTGTGGTTCCAGTAGTTGCGGTTCCAGTGGTTGTGGTTCCAGTAGTTGTGGTTCCAGTGGTTGTGGTTCCAGTGGCTGTGATTCCAGTAGTTGTGGTTCCACTGGCTGTGGTTCCAGTGGTTGTGGTTCCAGTGGCTGTGGTTCCAGTGGTTGTGGTTCCAGTGGCTGTGGTTCCAGTGGTTGTGGTTCCAGTGGTTGTGGTTCCAGTAGCTGTAGGTCCAGTGGTTGTGGTTCCAGTGGTTGTAAGCGGAATTGTTGTGGTTCCAGTGATTGTGATTCCAGAGGTTGTGATTCCAGTAGTTGTGGTTCCAATGGTTGTAAGCGGAATGGTTGTGGTTCCAGTGATTGTGATTCCAGAGGTTGTGATTCCAATAGTTGTAAGCGGAATGGTTGTGGTTCCAGTGATTGTGATTCCAGAGGTTGTGATTCCAATAGTTGTGGTTCCATTGGTTGTTGGAGGCATTGTTGTTGTTGAGGTGCAGTGACAGCCGTTGAAGAGCAGAATAGCAGCTACAGCAAAAAGACCCAAATGCTTCATCTTCCTTTGGGAAATAAAAGTTTGCTGAACCACACTGAAAAGGCAAATATTTGAGATGATATAGATTATTTGATTCTACTGCTGATATTATTGAATCATAGTGCTGGATTTTAATCACACTAAGTACAGTCATACAGAAATACAAGAATTACTCACATACTCATATAGTTTACATGTTTTACTTTGCACACAGCTGGAAGTAGTTAAAATATGTTTTTCATAATATATACTATACAAATACATTAGTATAATATAAAATACAAAAATTAATATGAGTAACAAATATCTGGAAATATAAAATAACCACATATTATGTATCATAACATTTTAGACTGTGGTTTATTTTTTAGCTTAAAATATTATGATTATTTTGGAATATTAATTACTTTTTTTTTTAATGTCTTCTTTCTTCTGATTAAACGGTTCCAGAAAATAATGTTTTAGTCGTCCACTTTCACTTTTGCCCCAAAATATTTAATTTTTAAATAAGTTATGAGTATAAATTATAAAAATGTATTAATCCAGATAATCAATTATTAATCTGGATAAATGCATTATCCATTAATAAAACTCGGACCCCTAAGTTTAATAAACATGAATTACCTGTGGCAGTCTTTTTCAATAGTCTTTCAATCACATTAAACTGCTTACAATATTAGAAAAGATCATGAAGGTTCACATACCTGCAGTCATCTGTGTTGTTGGTTGGCCGGTTTGTGAGTTTTATAAGTGTTTGTGAGCAGTCAGATCTGTAATCGCTGTGGTAACCTTCTGGTCAGCTTGATAATTGTACATTTGGCAATGAAGGACAGGTTTGTGTTTCAGTGCTTCCGCTAATATCTTATTGTTCTTATGTTAGAATTTATTTCATCCCTCTAGCAACAGATAGAGCAGTATATCAACACTGACCTCAGCAATGCACATTTAACAAAGTAACCATTGTCTGGATTTCTATATATAGAGAAAATAAAACACACAAACCATTACAGGTTTCTGACAATTTTCTAAATATAGTTGATCATGATGTTCTTCTGTCTTGGTTAGAGCAAGCTGTGGGCATTAGAGGAACTGCTCTAAGTTGGTTTCAATTATATTATAAAAATAAGAGAATTCCACTTGGATGTTGTTCCCCTGGCTTGTGATGTCCCGCAAGGCTCAATTTTGGCCCCCATTTTGTTTTCTCTTTGTGTCACCCTTAGACTCTATTTTTGAAAAGCATGCACTCTAAAAATGTTGAGTTAAAAAAACAATTCAAGTTGGGTTGAAAATGGACAAACCCAGCGAAAGGGTTGTTTTAAATATTTGCCCAACCTGCTGGGTAGTTTTATTTAACCCAACTATTGATTAAAATTACTCTATTGCTTGGTTAAAATGAACCCAAATCATATGTTGGAAATTAATATGTTTAATAAATGAATATTGAATAACAATGAATTTTTAATAAATGCTCAACTATGGATTATTATTGTTGCCTCTAGTAATTATGTATCTGATCTTTAATTCCCAACCTATTTTGGGTTCATTTTAAGCCAGCTTTATAGTAAATTTTAAACAATGTCTAACATTTAACCCAACTGCTGGGTTAAAAGAACCCAATCGCTGGGTTTATCCACCTTGTGTTTCGGTGAAAGCGATATAGCTTTCTGTTCCCATCGGCGGAAACAGCCAACATTTCCGGCGTGCAGGCTGGGCAGGTGAAAGGAGCTCTATAGCAGAGCTGGTCTTCTTCAAAAGAAGCGTAGGAAAACTCCAAGAAGCTCCGCTGCAGAGCATCACCGTTGATATGTCCAGACTGGAAGATATATAGAAAGAAATAGTATTTGTAATGTTGTCTGCTTATGGAAAGACATGTTATAAGTAATAACAGTAATAACAATTACACTTACTCTTCTTTCACACTTAGTCCGATGCTCCAGCAGCTTTGTAAAGGCTTGTCTGGAGAATCCTGGAGCGATGACCTTGAGCTCCTGAAAATAGTGGCTGATGCAAGTCAAAATGCCCTTGGAACAAAAAAGTAAATTTAAAAAATAATAAATACACATTTACCACATACTTTATTTTACAACAGTTAGTTCATTCTGCACATTGTGAATGGTTGAGAGACATTGCTTAAGTTCCTATAATCCCAGTATAGCACTCATACTTCTTGAGAAGTCTCACACCAACATTGTTTACATTTTTCTAATTCACCAAATTCCAAACAGCTGTGTCTATTGGACTCCATCCTGGAAGCATGCAAAGGATGTTACTGCTTTGCAACAGCTAACTATTGTTTTGTTTGCAGAGGACAAAAATAAAAAAGATGTCTGTCTTTGTTCCGGTTAATGTCAATACCACGGGTGTTGACGGGCACAATGTCACAGCACACCAGTGTGAAATACATCAAATCTAAAATAGAAATCTAAATAGTGTATTGTTTTTACCATTTATGGTAATCGAAATCACTGGTTTGCCTGGTAATACAGTGAAGTTTGTGCCTTCACAGGAGCAGTCTGGCACCTTCACAGTTGGCAAAATGCAAGCTGGCAAAAATAATGAAAACCACTAATCTAGATTATCTGTAACTGGCTGCTGACACACATGAACAGCAAAATTAGGACTTTCATGTGAACGTACCCCATGGGTGCAATATTCACCATCTCCTTTAATGATGCATGAGGTTGGAGGAATGGCTTCAAAAAACCCATGAATCACACTTTCCCTGTTGTGGAGTGGCTGTTTTTTTGTGATGCAATACATTACAGTCCCCACAGAACCAATCCCCAGGAAGACACTCTCTGCACCTAGAGAGAAAAAAATTAAAGTAACCACATTAATTAAAGTTTAATATTATTGAAAACCAACCTTAATAACAGCAGGCTTGTGGCAAAGGCAACACGAGGGATAACCAACAGCCTCCTTTGCGATAAGGCATTGTAGGTGGTATGGTCTTGCATCTTTCCAGCGCTCTGAGGCTTTCTGCTGCCGACAGTATCAAACCAGATCTTTACTACATTGTGTTCTTAATCCACCTACTGCACTGTCAGTTTTGTCTAAGGGTTTTGTCTTTAATTACTTTAATTTTATATGAATTTTAGATTTAAACTTAAATTTATCACTGTTATTTACCAAATTCCTCTTGAGGATTTAGTGTTTCTGAGGTTTTCTTTAAAATACTTAATAAATCAATAAATTTCACGTTTTCCCCATTTTCTGTATGAATGCACAAAAGGGGCGTCTTTTCTTCTTCTTTTACTGTTAACATGGAAACCATTGGTCGGCCTTTAATTCGTTGCCCTAACATGTAAACCATGTGAGTGTAATGGCAAAGAAAAGCATCAATTATAACATTTAAACAAATTTGATCATTACATTCAAGTCTCGTGGCTTACCTGGAAAGTGGTTTGAGCGCAATGAAGGAGAATTTGCGGCGTGCAGAAATCACCCAATCGCGAAGTGGACTGGCTCCGTCTCCATAGCAACGGATGCTGAGGCTCACGGGTAATGCGGGCGTCCACTAATTAATTTATTTTTTATTCTATTTTAATTCACAAAAGAAGGAGAATCAAATAAAACGGATGGTCATGACATCGTATTGTTGAATTATCAAGCACACTTTTGTGTTTGTGTTGAAAGAAAGAAGAGGATATCATTAAAAGACACTCGGCGGTGGGTCATCAGGTAGTTTTATCTACTTTAACATAAAAGTAGATAAGGCTCATGGGTACTGTAGTATAATACTACAAGTAGGTCGCTTTGGATAAAAGCGTCTGCCAAATGTAAATGTAAATGTAGTATTAGTTTACTGTCCGATTTGACACACCTCAGAAAAGAAACCGTAGCACAATGGTTAGTAGACTACAGAATATAAAGCAATAAAAACAAGGATAAAATCTCCCGGTTAAATGTTGAGTAATGTAGTGCTTAAAGTTTAAAAATGAATAACAAATGAGAAAAAACAATGCTTCTGAGTGGCAGAAAGAAAAACGTGGTGCAGACACGAAAGATGCCTCCTACTGAAATACATTAGATCGAAAGTCGTGCTGAGTCACACCAAAAAAATGGAAATTCATGTCCACGAACAAAAAATCAATAGATTAAATTTCGTGACTATGTCACAAACTGCCGTGAGACTGGGTTGCAGAATCACTGTTTTTACTCTGTGTACAAGTCACTATGGTTAAGCATTAGATGCCTCCATAGCTTTAAGTACACTTTAGGGACGGCCATTCAAATTAACAAAACAAATGTGCATCACCATCTACACCAATCTACTCCTAGGTGTGACCATGGACGGTTGGGAGTCTTTGAGATGGTGCATTCCCTACATCCCTGCACGTACCTTCAGACATTGGCTGCCATGTTGGGCCACCAGAAGCGCTTTTCAGCAACGAGAGGGTTTCATTGACCCCGGGTGGCCAGTGCCAAGTGAAGTGTGAGCAAAGTGGATGAGTGGAGTGCACCATGTCCGGATGATGTACTGCAAGCCCGGCAGTGTTGGTGGAGGCATTAGAGGAGGGAATGGTCTCCTCTGACCAGGCAATGGGGCTGACGATGATCTTTTCTGGGAGTATGGTTTCAGGTTCCTCAGTATTCTGGTCTGGAGTGTACAGGTGGGATAAGGCATCTGCTTTAGTGTTCCTTGATCCCGGCCGATAGGAGATAGTAAAGTTGAAACGGGTGTAGAATAACTTGGTGAACACAGTGGCACCACAGAGATGTTCCAGGGCCACAGGGACAAGAGGAAGGGGGTACCTGAACTTGACGATGATGTTGTTTACACCATGTTCCAAATTATTATGCAAGTGACATATCAGTTAGATTTCAGTAGAATAAACTTTCAGATTTTATTTTTTCTAAGAAAATGTTTGTTTGTTTCTTTCTCCATGTCTTTTTAGATAACTGGTATCAATCTCAGACAAGTTAATTTGTTAGGCCTATGGAAACCCTTCTTAGAGGTTGTTCCACATTATTAAGCAAGTCACAGTTCTCATGCAATATGGAGAAGAAGAAAGATCTTTCTGAAGATGAAAAGCTTGAAATGGTGCAATGTTGTGCAAAAGGCATGAAAACAACTAATATTGTGTGAAAACTGAATGGAGATTATCAAATTATAAGATTTGTGAGTGATTTAAAGCACAGCAGAACTCGGTCAGATAAAGGCTTATTAATGAAAGTTCCTGTCAAAAAAAAAATTAATTGTATTAAAAGGGCAGCTATAAAAAAGCCAGTGTTGAGCAACAAACAGGTATTTGAAGTTGCTGGTGTCTCTGGAGTCTCAAAAATCTCTCCATGCAGGCTGGCAGTTGTGCGTAAAGACCTGGCAAATTATTTTGTCTAAGATTGATACCAGTTATCTAAAAAGACATGGACGAATAAACAAACATTTTCTTAGGAGAAACTAAAATCTAAATGTTTATTCTACTAAAATCCTATTGATATGTCACTTGCGCAGTCCCATGGCCGGTGTGGAGGCAGCTTGGAAGCTCTTTTTTGGGCAGAAAACGTCGCTCAAGGGGCCGTAACATGATGGTATGTCCACTAAACGTTTCTCAAGGGGACTTTCAATGGATGTAGCACAGACAGGTAGAAGTTAAGAACTTGTAGAGCGTGGAACAACATACTCTGAGAAACAATCTGTAAAACAGGTGTCGCCCCACTTCAGGACTTTGGCGGTCTTCCACGAGAGGATAGGATTATGCTGCTCCAACCACGGACGCCCTAGGATCACATCAGCAGTGGATTCCTCCAGAACCAGCAAGTAAATCTTCTCCACATGAAGTACACCGATTTTAAGTAGTAATGGGCCAACACTCTGACGTACCTGTCTTCTGTTTACAAGTTTTCCAGTTATTGAGTGGATCTGGTATGTTGTAGGTGTAGTTTTGGTCTTGAGGTTGAGCTGGCAGCAGAGGGCTCCAGTGTGTTGACTGGAAGAGAAATATCAGCAGCAGTAAGTTTTACTATAGTGGTGAGTGGTTTCATCTTATTTACGGAAGGGAAAATGGCACTCATCGGTGGACGGGGAGGATGGATTGGGCATCAGCCTTCTCTGCCATTCAGTGGGAGTCAAGCGAGTAGCTTCCAGTTGCATGGGTTCGTGGGCTGGTTCTGGAGGGCTGACGGAGTCTGGTCGGCAGAGGAAGGTGTTGAGCTGTGGCTAACCCTGGTGCTCTTTGAGACACGACTGCATACGAGTGGCGAAGCGGATGGAGAGTTGGATAAACCACAGAGCCCGATGGTATCCTTGTATGCAGCGAGATGCAGCCGCACTCGAGGATCCAGTCATTGACGATACATTGTGAGTATGTTCATTCCATCCACTGCAGCGAAAGTTCTGAATTGATGAGCATCTTGATTTACAGACATCTTTCCTTGCTTTAAATTCTAAAGTTTCTCACCAATGGAAGAATCCCAGGCAGATTTACCAAACACTTCCTTGAAATGGTCAATGAAGCTGGAATAGGACTGGGTTATGGGATTATTTTGAGACCAAATGGATTCGACCCATTGAAGTGCTTTGCCACTTAACTGTGAAAGTGTAGAACCATCTCAAGGAATGATCAGAAGAAATGGACAGCACCTAAGTTAAATATATGAGTGTCACAGCAAAGGGTCTGAATACTTAGGACCATGTGATATTTCAGTTTTTCTTTTTTAATAAATCTGCAAAAATGTTAACAATTCTGTGTTTTTCTGTCAATATGGGGTGCTGTGTGTACATTAATGAGGAAAAAAATGAACTTAAATGATTTTAGCAAATGGCTGCAATATAACAAAGCGTGAAAAATGTAAGGGGGTCTGAATACTTTCCGTACCCACTGTATATAACATTGATATAAGTGAGAACCCAGATTTACACCTATCTATATTGTATTTATATAAAGTGTTTTCAGGCAAATTTGCTTGATGTATTTCCTCGGCGTCAAAATAAGGTACATATAAATGTCAGGAAATACGATTCCTGGCTAAATGTCAATATCCATGGGTCTTTGGTAAGTTATAAGGAACACTATATTGAGTGCAAATTTTAGTTTAAACTGATTTTGTTTGTTTTACTCACGTTTTTGCAGTTTCCCCTATTAAATCCAGTCATGCGGCAGGCTCTTTTGCCATTCAGTCTGGCTGAGGGGGCGTGTTCCGACGGGAAGGTGACGTCAATGCATACCCTCTATACCAGGTTTAAACAGGGCCTAAATGGCCTTGCCCCTTCTTACCTCTATGACTTTTTGTGTGAACACCATCCAGTAAGAACTCTTAGGTCTGCCAATTAGAATTTACTAACTGTTCCGAAGTTGAAGTACAAATCTAGGGGTGCTCAAGCTTTCACCATAGCTGGACCTTAACTTTGGAAGAGTTTAGCTATTTCTGTTAGAACTGCACCAACAGTGCATATTTTTAAATCCAAGTTAAAAATGTATCTTTTCTCTTTAGCCTTAACTTATGATGTCCTTAATTGCCTGTTTTCTTTTATGCCGTTTTATATCCATTATGGCTTATGGTTGGTTTTAATGTGTTTATAATTCACTGGTAGGTCTACTATGTTCAGCACATTGGTCAGGTGTTGTTGTTTTTAATTGTGCTTTATAAATAAAATTGAATTGAAACTTGAATGAAATAAATAACTTTATTTTTTTTCTGACCTGAACCAAAATTTTAATTATATATATAATATATATATATATATATATATATATATATATATATATATATATATATATATATATTTATTTATTTTTTTTTTGTATAGTTTTAGATCTTATGAAAAGATTAGTTTATGATCATAACACAAATTTAAACCACATTTTTTATGTATCTATTTCTGATGAAATCTGAGTCTGACCAATTAAAAAAAGATCCACATAAATATATTTTTCCATCACCCAAAAGTATGTATGAAAATAAGACTCAAATTACAAGTGTCATTTTGATCCCTTTAATTACTTTTTTCCAGTTCATAGTATTACACAGAGAAATTAGCCACACAATTAATTTTGATTGCATTCTGTTATTCATGACATTTTATTTATTTTTTTGTTAATTACATTATTTCCTTTTTTAGTGCTAAAGCTAAAAAAGTTACACAAGAACTAGCACACTGATGTCTAACCCATGAGGACATTGAGACGCAAATCTACTTCACAGAAAATAAAAGGTGAAAACGGTTTCATTGAGGAGAGTCAAAAAAAAAAAAAAAAAAAAATGGACACACATTTACATTCACACAGTCTCAACACACACAATGACTTAATCCATCCTATTCCCTCATTATTTTCATATTAATTCTCATATTTTTATGGTTATTTCTCTATGTATTTGGTAAAACATTACAGATTTGAACTATTTCCATTTTTGGTAAAGGCTCATTTGAATCTGGGATGATGTTTCAGTCTACATGTTGATTGCGATCATTAACATAACATTAACAACATCCCACACTGATTCCAACATGAGCTTTCCATTAGAAAGAAAGAAGAAAAAATATGTTTTCTGCTTACACGTCGCACCAATGCGTAAACAAAGTAAAACATCTCTCTCTAAAACATCATGAAGACAAATGAAATATGATTTGAGAATCTCTACGAACAAAGTGCTGCAGCTCTGATGCTCGTGAACGCGCAAACATACGAATGCGTACGGCACTACTGGAAGAACTTTCCAATTAGCGTTGTATAATCATTTAATGATTTATTGTTATTTGCAGGGCAGTGTTTTGCTGAATGTGATTGTTACGATGCATTTGCAGATGTGAGAACAGTTTTGGTCTATGTTGTTATTGGTTATTAAGTGTTAGCAATCGTGTCAAAATATCGCAAAAACCCGCAGTGATTTCGGTATTCTTTTGAGCGCTCTATATGTCGCTTCACTGGTACAGAGGTCGTAAAGTCCTTTATATTGCATCTATCCTAACTTACTAATCTTAATGGCTTGATGATTGGAAGAGCTCTTGGAGCTAATGGGTTACTAACATGGCTAAACCCTGTTGGCAGTGAAGGGGCTGGTTAGTCAAAAAATCGTCACTATTCTTCTAAACAAACTCAAACAGATTCCCTTATTGTGCTTTAGAGAGTTTAAGCACCTCACACACGCTCAGGCATGTCAGAATGCACTGACGCACATTTCGACAAACACTGTTTTTACTCTGTGTACAAGTCACTATGGTTAAGCATTAGATGCCTCCGTAGCTTTAAGTACACTTTAAACCAAAAATAGTGCTCTCAAGTTACGTTAAATCCAGGGACGGCCATTCAAAATAACAAAACAAACGTTCATCACCATGAGCCAACCCTTAATATTTCCATTGAAACACTTCCGACTAACTGTAACAGTACTGTGGCAGTACCATGGTATTTTGATACCACAGTACTAGATGATTACCATAGTCATATACTGTACTATGATAATGTACTCCACTGTAGTTTAAAGGGTTAGTTCACCGAAAAATTGTAATTATTTCATACTCGCCCTCATGTCGTTCCACACCTGTAAGACCTTTATTCATCTTCAGAACACAAATTAATGTATTTTTGATCAAATTAAATGCCTCAGTGAGGCTCCATTGCCAGCAAGATTATTAACACTTTCAATGCTTAGAAAGGTACTAATGAATATTTAAAACAGTTCATGTGACTACAGTGGTTCAACCTTAATGTTATCAAGTGACAAGAATATTTTTTGTGCGGCAAAAAAACAAAATAACGACTTTATTCAACTATATCTTGTGATGGGCGATTTCAAAACACTGCTTCATGAAGCTTCAAAGCTTTACAAATCTTTTGTTTTAAATCAGTGGTTTGTAGCATGTATCAATCTGCCAAAATCACGTGAAGCACTGAAATTTCAAAATGTTTCAAAACACTTATGACGCAACGGATCGTCGTTTACTGAAATCATGTGACTTTGGCAGTTTGATACGTGCTTCGAACCATTGATTTGAAACAAGATTCGTAAAGCTTGGAGGCCTCACTGAGCCATCGAATTTGATCAGAAACATTTTAATTTGTGTTCTGAAGATGAACAAAGGTCTTACGGTGTGGGACGACATGAGCCTGAGTAATTAATGACAGAATTTCATTTTTGGGTGAACTAACCCTTTAAAAAATACCATGGTACAACCTTAGTACATGTCCACAAATCTGGCACTGCCATGGTACACACTTAAAAACTCACTACTTATGGCAATTCATAACTATTTTACATTTCGACAAATTGGTGGCTAATTCGTATGGACCCAATTCAAGTGAATGTGGTTTCACTGGACCGACATCTTTATTGATCCTGGAACAACATTCCAATCAACCAATCAGATTTGAGGGAGAAGTTTACAGTTTGTCAAGTTTACGTTTACAAGCAGTGTAAGGTGCTTCTTTATCAGTGTTATTCACCCATCATTCCCCTTTGATTTTAGGGATAACTTATGGGTAGAGTTAGGACAAAATTTTTAACAGGAATGTTGTTCCAGGATTAACCAAATATGTCTTACTTGGCAAAATCACAGTGACTGTTCCAATTCATATGTTTCTGTATGATCTCTTTACACTCCTCTAATGCTTAGGTTTAGGCGTGGACCTTCATGCTTGCGTTTCTGTAAAAATGGAACCATATCTTACAAATTCATACGGAATCACCACCTCGTAAAATAGTTTCGATTTCTCATGAGATCAGGTTTAAAAGTCAACGAAGAAGACAGACTGTAGATAAAAATCATTATTCTTAAAATTCACCATCACACTGGCTAATATTCATCTTTTTTTTTTTTCTCAAACTACATCAGAGTACCAGCTGTGATTGCTTTAAAACTGGACTGAATGAGTGTGTTCACATGCATGACCTTACACCGATTGTGATTAATAATGCCTTAAACAGTGGGCTATTATTGGGAAAAGCCTCTAAATGCCAAATCATCAGATCATGTACCAGTGTACATTGGTAAATGATGTAGCGGAGGTACATGATGTACCACGACCAACACACTCTTG
Source organism: Chanodichthys erythropterus (assembly GCF_024489055.1). Classification (NCBI taxonomy): domain Eukaryota; kingdom Metazoa; phylum Chordata; class Actinopteri; order Cypriniformes; family Xenocyprididae; genus Chanodichthys; species Chanodichthys erythropterus. The sequence continues at coordinate 39,756,004 of NC_090231.1, forward strand.
TGGCAATTCGTAACTATTTTACATTGGTGGCAAATGGTATGAATTCTCATTCGTATGTTCTGTAAAATTTTAAGGGTGGAACTTCATGCTTACTTTTTTTTTTTTTTTTCTAAAAATCTCACGCTTTTGTAGGAATCACATCATACTAATCCACCACCAATACGCAAAAACATAAGATAGTTACACATTTTCATGAGATAAGGTTGAAATGCCTTTATAAGCGCTCTGTCGGCTCATTCATGACACACACAAGCGACACATTTCTAGTTTTTCGTTTATGAAACTACAATAGATTTCTAAAGAAATGACTCAGAAATTTGCCCATTTGTGATTGCAACGGGAAAAATGGATAATGTCAAAATTGCATGTAAACAGTTTTCTTTGATTATTGATTTGCTGGTGAATCCTAGAGGTGAGTTTTCACAATGAGTTTCGTTGTACATGTAAACACACTCGTTGATGGAAGCACTTGTCCGACCCCTCTAACTATCCTGCTTGCTTTCACCTGAACGTCAACTTTGAAATCGACTTTATTTACTTTCTTAAATCATGTTTCTGCCCTTACTGTGAATGATTAATTGGTGCACGTCTTTCATCAAACTCAACTTTCCTTTTCGACTGCCGTCCTTAATTTATTTTACTTCTCAACCACCATCTTACAGAGACACTTTTCACCATCCAATCAGTTCCTCACAGATAATCCCGTCTTACAATTATTTTTAATGAATTTCCTGTTTCAATGAAAATACATTAGCTTACAGAAGTTACATGTGAACGTCATTTCCTGTTGACTTCAGAACAACAACTCCTGTGACTGTCGCGTTTTTATTTCCTACTGAACGTACCAAGACCGCACACACACACACACACACACACACTCTCACTGAAATAAAATAAAACAAACATTAAAAAAAAAAATACACAGACGGACATGGTCAAGAAAATTCCGGCATGCAATTAAGAACAGGCAAAGACCCCAAAGGCCCTGACCCCTCAACCAAACAAATCAAAGTAAAATATAATTACAGTATTTTTCTTTCTCGCTTTTTATGTATATAGCTTTTTTCGCAAAGGATCAAATGGAAGACATGAGCTGGCTGTCAACTACAGAGACGAGTACTTCGTTCGGCCTAAAACTGTCGCCAACGTCTCCGAAAATACTGTACCCCTCTCACAGCAGCAGGATTGTATATGAGAAAAAAATAATAATACAAAATACAAAAACGAAAGAAAAAAGCACACCAAAAAAAAAAAATCACATAGAAGTTGATTGACACACATTATGAGCTTATATACTCTTTTCTCTATTCTTTTGTTTAGAAATTCAACATGTAATATTTAAGAGAAACATTGTTATTTATTTTTTTTCAGTGACGCTTGTCGTTATTAATATTAATATCATAATCAATATTCATATTAGAAGTATTACTATTGGTTAACACTACATTTGGGTCTCACTAAAGGCCCCGCCCATGTCACTATCGTTTGCCTGACGGGTCGGTGAAAGGAGGGAGAGAGTCGTCATCCGCCCGTCCGTCGTCACGCACGAAACTCACTTTCCACCGCCCACAGGACTCAAACGTTTCATCCGTCCATCTCTCTCCCCCTCTCTGGCGCTCCTCAGCACGACACCTCCATGGTATGGGATGGGCTCGGCGGGAGCTGTCCGCCCTGCGAGCCCTGGGACAGTGTGCGGGATCGGGAGCGCGAGCCCTCCATGGAGTAGGAGGAAGAGAGAGAGGTGGTGCGCGAGCGAGAGAGACGCGTCATGCAGGAGGACGCCACTGAAAGAAGAAGAGAAGCAGCATATTAATACATTCAACCCAGTCAAACATGAAAAAGTATAAAATTGATCTCAGGAACTCAGACATTACAGTCTAGACCTTGCTATTTAAAAACAACAGCATAAATCATATTTGGGGCTTCTGTTAACTATTATTTACTAACAGTATGTTTCCATTTGCTCCAGTTAATTTGGTCAAAAATACACTAAACAGGTAAAACAGCTGGGTTAAACTTCTTGTTTACTGATGTGAGAAGCTGTGCATATTACATTAGCCTTCAAAAGTTTTGTATCTGTAAGATTGTTTTCTGTAAGAGTTTTAGAAAGTCTCTTCTGCTCACCAAAGCTGCATTTATTTGATCAAAAATACAGCAAAAACAACAAAATTGTGAAATATTATTACATTTTAAATGAACTGTTTGATATGTGAATATATTGTAAAATGTAATTTATTCCTGTGATCAAAGCTAAATTTTCAGCATCATTACTCCAGTCTTCAGTGTCACATGATCCTTCAGAAATCATTCTAAAATGCTGATTTGCAGATTAAGAAACATTTCTGATTATTATCAGTGTTAAAAACAGTTGTGCTGCTGTTGCATGATGAATAGAAAATTCAATGAACAGCATTAAAAAAAACAAAAAATAGAAATCTTCTGTGACATTATAAATGAATTTAATGTCATTTTTTTTTTATCAATTCAATGCCTTCTTGCTGAATGAAAGTACTCATTTCTTTTTTTTTTCTTTTTTTTAAACCTTTACCATTAAACCATTAAAAATGAATTGTAGTGTTATTTTAGTGTATTGTGATTGAAATAAAAGCCCCAATTTCATCCATTCTTTGTGATATTTCCCAATAATAAAACCCATCTCAGGTGACTTACTGTATCCCATGCCTTGAATGAAGTACTTAAATGCTTCTGTCAGTTTGCTGGGCTGTAAAGACACACATTTCATTTACATGTGCACAGTTTTCACCAGTTTAAATTAATTGTATTGACAAATACTCTATTTTAAATTGATGTGACGTACCTGAGTCAGCTGTGGCATCCCGCCGGCATCAGCCATCTGAATAAAAACCATACAGAGAGTTCAAAATATACTTGATGGACTGATTTTCTCATAAATACCACAAATAAATTTTATTTGCCTTCTTTTTGTTTTATCATTGTTAAAAGAACAAAATCATGCATAAAACATAGGTGAAGACCAAACCTTGAGGAATGAGGTGGTAGTTGGATCTAGTTTGCTGTTGCACTCCACCTAGTGGGCAGAAACAGACGTGCAGTGAGAAAAATCATGGGTATTTGTGGATGAATGGTGTTTATTTGCATAAAGACTTACAGCCGCTTCCTCATACGGAGCCTGATCACCAACCACCAGCATCACAGGACATCTGAAATACACAGACACATGACCAGACGGAACAAACAGAAGAGAGAGATGCATTCTGGGTATGCTTTTCATCATTCTTACTTGAAAGTGTTGTTCCTTTCGATGCTCAGATCTCTGCGACTGTAGGGCAAAAAGAAAATTGATTGATGATTAGAATTGATGATTATAAAGGCACCCAAAATCTTTATTTGTCTTTCATTGCTTTGTATCACATGTGAACTTGATTGCTGATTACATGCATGTTGCATATCATATATGAAAGGTGCTGCACATATTTTACATCACATAAAAAAAAAAAATTTTAATGTAAAATTAAACATGCACAGCATTGATATATATATATATATAATTCAACTGTCATCATCTGCTTCAGTGGTCTGATCAATAAAACCCATTTTTATTAACCATTCAGGACGTGTTCATACATCCAAACCACTATGTTTGACAATCCTTGACCCTTATTCATAATTCTACATAACTGTCTACTTTATATGTCATTGTATTTTTTTTATTTACAGCAAATAAAAACACACAATAATAAATAAATCAACAGTGCTGATAATATCCCTTTGTCACATGTGTTCTCATCTTCTAATGCAGTGGACAGATGTGTAACTGATTTTGAAAAAAAAAAGAAAAAAGAAAAAGGTTGATTATATTTGTGTTTTCAAGTGAAATAAAACATTAAGATACGTTTGGTCTTTTGTGATTAAATATTTCATATTAATGCTAACAATATGACCATATTGTTGTGATTAATTCCATATTCTGTGCTGTTAATCAGGTGATTTTACCCCAGGTAGCTCTTCCAGAAGAGTTCGATGTTGATGAGGTTCGGCGCTTTAGCGATTCTCTCTTTGTGAGTTTGAATGAGCTCTGTGTTTGCCGACAACTCTTCCTGAAAACACACACACCAAAGTCAGTGTTTCACTGTTTTAGCATAATGATCATACATTTCTCTGGATAAACTGATTTTGATTCTTGTAGCTCAAACACTAGCAATGTGTTCAATTCCCTGAGAATGTATAAGTTCAAAAATAAATAAAATATAGAATGTATACTGCATTACTGATGCAATGTGAGTCGCTTTGGATAAAAGCATCTGTTAAATGCATAAATTTAAATGATTGGTCAACTGCATCATTCTGTGGAAAAATATTTATTTATTTTTAAACCATTATTTTATATCAATTTAGTGTTATTTTAGCATCATTGAGATATTATTATAGTTTTTATTCAAATTTTGAGTATTTTAATTTTTATGTTCTGTATATTCCATTTATATCCATTTTTTATTTTAATTTTAATTTAAGTTTTAGTATTTTTTTTGTGTTTATGGCATTTTTAAAAGTTTTTTTTTTATTTATATTTTTAGATATTTTAGTACATCAAGTTTTTATATTTTATTTCAGTTAACATATATTTTATTTAAAGCAGCAACAACAACAACAACAACAACAAAATCTTTTATGGTTTTAGTTTTAGTTTCAGTTAACTATAATAACCCTGCGTCCATGTATTTATTAATTTGATAAGAATATCTTGGTTTATTGTGCAAAACATTCATCTATATCAGCAAGAATAAGATGAGAACACACACACACTCAGTCTAATCTAATGTCCTTGTTGTTGAAGCAAAAACACACACACACACCTGACTGAAGAGGTGACTCAGGATTTGGTCTGAGAGGGAAGACGTCAGATTGGAGAGCTGCAGAAGAAACACAAGCTGTTCAAGTAATTTTCAGGTACATATTGCCCATTATTATTAATCAGCGGCATCATATACAGACCTTCTGGGCGGCCCAGTCCATCCAGCCTCGTGCGTTTGTGTCCACATTGATTAACACGAGCCCCTCCACAGCTTCAGGGTTTGACAACTGTGTGTGAGAGAGAAAAAAAGCAGATGTAAATCAGTGTTCAGTGAATGTAAAGATGCTGCAGCTCCATTTCAAACCCCACATAGAATTTGAAGGCATGACTGGCATTTTTTCTGTTCAAAACACTGGCAAAAAGATGCTTGCCTTCCTTTCTGGTCAAAATCTAAGGCATCAGTGCATGTTTCCTTTGCAAATAAGGCAATACTAATGCATTGTGATAAGCTGGTTGATGATATTATTTTTAGTGTTTCTAATTTTCTGATGATGATGATGAAATGTATTGTCAGACAAAGTCTGAAATTTGTCTTGCATTTACAGCAGGTTCACAATAAGAGGCCGGAAAAGTTAAATGTACATATAAGGAACAGCTGGAGGACCAATTTGCAACTTATTAGGTCAATTGGCAACATGATTGGGTATAAAAAAAGAGCCTCTCAGAGTGGCAGTGTCTCTCAGAAGTCAAGATGGACAGAGGATCACCAATTCCCCCAATGCTGCGGCGAAAAATAGTGGAGCAATATCAGAAAGAAGTTTCTCAGAGAAAAATTGCAAAGAGTTTGAAGTTATCATCATCTACAGTGCATAATATCATCCAAAGATTCAGAGAATCTGGAACAATCTCTGTGCGTAAGGGTCAAGGCCAGAAAACCATACTGGATGGCTGTGATCTTCGGGCCCTTAGACGACACTGCATCACATACAGGAATGCTACTGTAATGGAAATCACAACATGGGCTCAGGAATACTTCCAGAAAACATTGTCGGTGAACACAATCCACCGTGCCATTCACCGTTGCCAGCTAAAACTCTATAGGTCTAAAAAGAAGCCATATCTAAACATGATCCAGAAGCGCAGGTGTTTTCTCTGGGCCAAGGCTCATTTAAAATGGACTGTGGCAAAGTGGAAAACTGTTCTGCGGTCAGACGAATCAAAATTTGAAGTTCTTTTTCGAAAACTGGGACCCCATGTCATCCGGACTAAAGAGGACAAGGATAACCCAAGTTGTTATCAGCGCTCCGTTCAGAAGGCTGCATCTCTGATGGTATGGGGTTGCATGAGTGCGTGTGGCATGGGCAGCTTACACATCTGGAAAGGCACCATCAATGCTGAAAGGTATATCCAAGTTCTAGAACAACATATGCTCCCATCCAGAAGTCGTCTCTTTCAGGGAAGACCTTGCATTTTCCAACATGACAATGCCAGACCACATACTGCATCAATTACAACATCATGGCTGCATAGAAGAAGGATCCGGGTACTGAAATGGCCAGCCTGCAGTCCAGATCTTTCACCCATAGAAAACATTTGGCGCATCATAAAGAGGAAGATGCGACAAAGAAGACCTAAGACAGTTGAGCAGCTAGAAGCCTGTATTAGACAAGAATGGGACAACATTCCTATTCCTAAACTTGTGCAACTTGTCTCCTCAGTCCCCAGACGTTTGCAGACTGTTATAAAAAGAAGAGGGGATGCCACACAGTGGTAAACATGGCCTTGTCCCGACTTTTTTGAGATGTGTTGATGCCATGAAATTTAAAATCAACTTATTTTTCCATTAAAATGATACATTTTCTCAGTTTAAACATTTGATATGTCATCTATGTTGTATTCTGAATAAAATATTGAAATTTGAAACCTCCACATCATTGCATTCTGTTTTTATTCACAATTTGTACAGTGTCCCAACTTGGAATCAGGTTTGTAAAAAAAAAAAAAAAATCACACATTCAGGGCTCCAGCTAGATTACATTTTTTTAAAGGCTTATTCAGCTATGATACAGCTTGGTGTACAATGTTGTATTTTCTACTGTCTATTTAAACAGAGTGAAATATTTAATGTCTGTGATGATTTTTTTTTTTTTTTTTGACCAGCAGAGGGCTTCATTCAGTCTTCCAGCATCAGCCTGTGTTAAGCCGAGTTCAGACTGCACGATTTTCAAAGTAGTCGGGTCATTGTTCTTTTCACACTGCATGACTATCTTGGCCAGCATTCAGTCGCTGCTGTGTTCACACTGCACGATGGATCGGCGACAGAAGGTTTCACACTGCGTGACTTTACAATAGGAAGAATCGCCGACAACTCTGTCTCATCTACAGTGCATAATATCATCCAAAGATTCAGAGAATCTGGAACAATCTCTGTGCGTAAGGGTCAAGGCCAGAAAACCATACTGGATGGCTGTGATCTTCGGGCCCTTAGACGGCACTGCATCACATACAGGAATGCTACTGTAATGGAAATCACAACATGGGCTCAGGAATACTTCCAGAAAACATTGTCGGTGAACACAATCCACCGTGCCATTCGCCGTTGCCAGCTAAAACTCTATAGGTCTAAAAAGAAGCCATATCTAAACATGATCCAGAAGCGCAGGTGTTTTCTCTGGGCCAAGGCTCATTTAAAATGGACTGTGGCAAAGTGGAAAACTGTTCTGCGGTCAGACGAATCAAAATTTGAAGTTCTTTTTCGAAAACTGGGACCCCATGTCATCCGGACTAAAGAGGACAAGGATAACCCAAGTTGTTATCAGCGCTCCGTTCAGAAGGCTGCATCTCTGATGGTATGGGGTTGCATGAGTGCGTGTGGCATGGGCAGCTTACACATCTGGAAAGGCACCATCAATGCTGAAAGGTATATCCAAGTTCTAGAACAACATATGCTCCCATCCAGAAGTCGTCTCTTTCAGGGAAGACCTTGCATTTTCCAACATGACAATGCCAGACCACATACTGCATCAATTACAACATCATGGCTGCATAGAAGAAGGATCCGGGTACTGAAATGGCCAGCCTGCAGTCCAGATCTTTCACCCATAGAAAACATTTGGCGCATCATAAAGAGGAAGATGCGACAAAGAAGACCTAAGACAGTTGAGCAGCTAGAAGCCTGTATTAGACAAGAATGGGACAACATTCCTATTCCTAAACTTGTGCAACTTGTCTCCTCAGTCCCCAGACGTTTGCAGACTGTTATAAAAAGAAGAGGGGATGCCACACAGTGGTAAACATGGCCTTGTCCCGACTTTTTTGAGATGTGTTGATGCCATGAAATTTAAAATCAACTTATTTTTCCATTAAAATGATACATTTTCTCAGTTTAAACATTTGATATGTCATCTATGTTGTATTCTGAATAAAATATTGAAATTTGAAACCTCCACATCATTGCATTCTGTTTTTATTCACAATTTGTACAGTGTCCCAACTTGGAATCAGGTTTGTAAAAAAAAAAATCACACATTCAGGGCTCCAGCTAGATTACATTTTTTTAAAGGCTTATTCAGCTATGATACAGCTTGGTGTACAATGCTGTATTTTCTACTGTCTATTTAAACAGAGTGAAATATTTAATGTCTGTGATGATTTTTTTTTTTTTTTTGACCAGCAGAGGGCTTCATTCAGTCTTTCAGCATCAGCCTGTGTTAAGCCGAGTTCAGACTGCATGATTTTCAAAGTAGTCGGGTCATTGTTCTTTTCACACTGCATGACTATCTTGGCCAGCATTCAGTCGCTGCTGTGTTCAAACTGCACGATGGATCGGCGACAGAAGGTTTCACACTGCGTGACTTTACAATAGGAAGAATCGCCGACAACTCTGTCTGGCACGCAAACTACGTTTCACAACCAAACACACGCGAGACGTGACAAGGAAACAACGCGATATCACGCGTTCAAGACCGGAGTTCTCATGTGAGACTGGCCCTGCGTTTCAATCAGCTCCCTAGCTCCCTAGGTAGTGAATCAGTATATGAAAGTGAATGTGGCTGATACCCTCATCAGTGCCCTGACTACTGAACTAGGGAGCTGATTGAGACACACGGTGGGATTATTATTAAAAATAGTAGTCCGCAAGAAGCTTGAAATATGAATTGCCTGTGCGCTGATTTGCAGCGAAAACAACATAAATAAAAGAAGAATATGGAGAAGGAAATGTTTGGGGAGACTGTGGATTGTGTGTTCTGCAAAGACTGTTGGAACTAAATAAATAACTTTTCAATGTGCTGCTGTTGCGGATGGTCAAGCAAATTTTTGTGCTTTGTTTTTGTTTGATATAATTGTAATGTTTATGTGAATGAAGCCATGCTTGCTGATGTTGTGGTCTATAACTCCTCCCCGAACTCCCCGCTGCTCTGTATCTTGCTCTCTCATTGGCTGTCGGTCATCGCCGATGTAGTTTTCAGTCAGAACACTTTTCACACAGCAGGATTTTGAATCGCAGACAGGTCCAGATATTTAGCATGCCAAATATCTCACGGGTGTCGGCGACTCGTCGGCGATTCTCTCATATCGCGTCTTTGCTCATTCACACTGCGTGATTGTCACTCGCGTGAACGAGCACCGATTTGCCTGCGATTTCGGGCATTTGTCGGCGATTTCTCAAAACCTGTCGGCGAGCCAAAATCGGGGCTAAAATCGTGCAGCCTGAACTCGGCTTTATACAGTACATGTTTTATTTTAACATATTAATATTGCAACTAAATTTGAACTAAACTCAAAAATAAATAAAAACATACCAGAAAAGTGGCACAACATTCACCAAAGGGTTAAACTTAACTTCAAAAACAAAACATGGTGAAATTATTTTATCATATTAACATTATTGACCAGAAAGCAATAAAAAGGTTAAAATGACAATAAAAATAAAAATAGTTTAATTTTATTAAAATACTGTGCTATTTCATCCCATATTTATGTGTATTGTGTGTATTTATATGGTGACATATCATATTCATGGTACTTGTACTGTATACTATACCATGAATCTGAATAATTACCATATTCATAAGTCATGGAATTTACATAGATCTCCAAGAGACCATAATATTATTTTAAAGGCTTTTTTGATATTCAGTATCTCTTTATTATTTATTTTATTAATGAAATGCAAAACATCATTTCTGTATATTACAGAACAAAACTTTACTCCATATCAAATAAATGAAACATCAGTAATAATGCAGGCATTAGACGTGACACTCACGGTGAATCGGGACAGTATGTAAGCACCAGCTCCGACTCCAACACCAATAATTGTGCGGAAACTAAACCAGATAAAAAAATAATCAGCCGTATATAATGCATTGAATCATGTTGTCAAGTATATCATGTGTCATTTGCAGGTGTCAATAATGAAGATTTAAACGTGCAATGACTTGTGACTCACTTAAAGTACTGCAGCACAGCAGGAAGCATCTCAGAGATCTGATCCATGGTTGCGTACTGGTATCTGTCAGAGGAAATAAAAACATTTTAGGACTGTTAACACATCTAACATGAGACACAGTGGCCTGAGGACATGTGAAAGCATAAAAATAGACACTGAGTCACAATGTGCATAAAACACGGAGGATGTAAAACCACTAACACTTTCTGAGGATCTGAAGATGGTTTGACAGGTGTCAAACGCCAGGTATATTAATTTTTCACACTTTATATATATAAACATCACGCACCCAACAGGATAAATGGCCGCGCCTTCTTCCTGTCCCGGAGCATCGACATGGACCACAGTGAAGTTCTTCACGATCTCCTGCATCTCCTCAAACTTAAACAGGGTGGAGAAGCAGCTCTTACCTGAGAGAGACAGATAGCCAAAAAATCATTTAATTTTATGGGCCCTATTTTAACAATCTAAGCACATGGTCTAAAGCGCACAGCGCAAGCACGCATAGCATGTGTCCGAATCCACTTTTGCTAGTTTAAGGATGGGAAAAATGGTCAGTGCGCTCGGCGCATGATAATGAGTCATGGGTGTGTTTTGGGCATAATGTGCAATAAACCAACCAGAGTCTCATCTCCCACTCCCATTAAAATAGCATAATTGGAGCACTTTAAAGTGTCTTGCTAAATAGCACAAGGTTGAGGGTTCATGAATAGCAATCGGAACTACTTTCGCTTTTACAATTAATGGTTAAGCTGGGATACAAGAACGTATTTTAGCACACAAAAAGCTACACACACCAACACTCATATGACAGCTTCTTATGTTTACATTCATACATGCATTTTTCATTCCATTCAAACTGCATATTCAAAACTACGCAGTAGCCCCGAAGTGCTCAACGTGGCTAATAACACAAACAAAAAAGATAAAGCAATAAAAAACAATCATTAAAAAGAAAGTTAAAATGCTACAGAGCACAAATGTGATGTACAACAATCTAGGAGATAGGTAGCAACTTAACTTTACAAAATCTTTCTTTTGAGTCAAATCTTTTCAACAAATCATTTGAACTCACAAAACTAGCTTGAATGAGTCATTTGCAAACTGAAATGCACAACTTCACTCCAAGCGATTCTATATTTTTATTACATTGATTCTCTAATCATTCAGCTGAGATATGTTTCTTTCTTTTGGCTTCTGCCAAACTTTCCAGTTCTCAATCACTGCACATGCAACAATAGAAATTTCTAGTGAAAACAACAGTTTTTGTCTTGCGTTTATTTTTGTACATGCACTTTATCAACTCCGTTTGTCTAGTTAAACACATTCAAGTGTTAACCACATGGACCAAGTGTGAAGAGCTGATCTTTTTCAGCTTGATATGCACAGCTACCTTTAAACAATCTACATTATTATTAGAGGCAGTATCACTTGTACTGAAAAAAAAATGTGTTTGTGATGCATTTTTACACCTGCCCCTTTTCAACCCAATAAATATCACAGTCAACTGAGCATCTCTGGCACTACTTCAGCTCAGATTCAACGAGACACAAGCTCAAAAACGGCACAGGTATAGGTTTGAATGATCACATTCTGCATATTACATTGTAGGAAATGCTGACGTCAAACAAATGCTTTGCAGGAGAAGAAATCTTGTTAAAACAATTTCATACAGTTTATTCTTTCACAGCAAAAAATACTGAAGAGGAAAGTGGGCCTCGAAAAGCAGACCCTAAACAAGTGCTATAATCAACTTCTCTGGAATTAAACAGGTAAGCTAGCAGCATTTTATGGCTTAGTTGTATATTATAATGAATTCAGAAAGTGTGTCAATGTATTCAGACACATCTGTATTATGATGTATGCTGTAAACATTATTTTGGACAATAACATATCAAGAGGGTTTGTGTTTTGCAATTACAGCACATAAATTTTATGTTTAGCAGCCAAGCACTGGCCATTTCTAAGCACTAATTAACTATTAAACTAATAATTACTTTGAGCCAAATTAAACAGCAATCAAAAGGTATGAATTCAGCAGACTGACTTCTGTTCATCTGAGAGTTTATCAGCATCCCTCCTCCACCCCATCTCCTCACTGTGGCGACCAGGGCGGGCGAGAGCCGTGAGGGAACGGCGCGAGGCCGGTGGCGCGATTGTTAATGAGCTTCACCTGGGAGGCGCACCGGCCTTGAGTCCCTCACGGAGGAGCTCCGGGAGCATAAAAGGAGGAGCGACTACCGTGAAGGACGAGAGAGGACCAGGTGAAGCTCATTAACACTCGCGCCACCGGCCTCGCGCCGTTCCCTCACGGCTCTCGCCCGCCCTGGTCGCCACACTCACTTATTATTCTATCTACTTTTACCACACCGGGGGGAGTACTCTGGGTTCGGGCCAAAATTCCGAGCTCGGAGCCCTCTCCCCGAACAGCACGCCAAATACGCATAACTTTACTCTATTTAATTATATGGATATGTGAACTCGTGAACTTCAGTTTGAGATTGCGCATGTGATTATTGCTTGTGAGGCCATTGAAACGGTTTGTTTGCCTGTTCACTATGCAGGACAAACTGACACAGCACCACCAGAACATGGTCAGATATGCAGAAGTGCTAAGTAGAATGGTAGTAGCAAGTAAGTTTTACTTAATCTCTAGATTACATTTTCAAAAAACGTCATTATCCAAGACAAATGCAAATATGTTCATATGTGTCAATTCTATGATCTAACATCAATTCTACAGCTGCTCAAAACAAGCTGCCTTCAGTCCTTTGAGGTCAGATTTTGTCATTCATTTATAAAATGTCCCTTGGTGAATGTGTTGGTATTAGTGAATCAGTTCCTAAAGTGATCAGTCATTCATTATTGTCACGTTTCAAAATGTTCCCTGAAGACTTTGCTTGCTTGTTTAAAGAAATTATTGCTGTTTATTACCATTTTCAATTATAGCAATTATGATGTTTTTTTGCAATTTAGAAACAAAATTACATGTTTTTCAAGCTTTTTTTATTTAATTGGGGTTTAAAGATATATAAGGGGCATGAGATGTTGCTGTACTTAAAAAAATCTACATTAAAAAATTGCTGTGCCACATGAATGTGTAAATTTGATATAATTTCAATAAAAGCTGCCTGAGCAAAGCTTGGTATTATCTCTGTCCTTTGTCTGAGTGTGTTTCAAAAATGAAAATTCTGTCATTAATTACTCACCCTCATGTTGTTCCACACCCGTAAGACCTTTGTTCATCTTCAGAACACAAATTAAGATATATTTGATCAAATCTGAGAGGTACAGTATATGACTCATCCATAGACAGCAAAATAATCACCACTTCCTGAAAGATACTAAAGACATCATTAAAACAGTCGACGTGACTGCAGTGGTTCAACCTTAAATTTTATAAAGTGACAAGAATACTTTTTGTGTGCAAAAACAAAACTAAAATAACAACTTTCTTCAACCATATCTTCTCTTCTTTGTCATTCTTGTATGTTGTTTATGTCCAGCGCTTCCATGTTCTACATCAGAACGCCGACTCATTATTGGCCTCATTACTGCTCATGTGATCAGCTTTGGCCAATACTGAGCCAGCATTCAGATGTAAACACAGAAGCCTTCACTACCATGCAAACAAGCCTGCACTAGCCCTTTACGGGCCTCCAGCAGGCTGCCAGCCCAGGGCCACTGAGAATTTGCTCATTGGCAAAACGTTGGCTCCTTAGCACTGGCCTTGCATGGGCAGCCCTCACTTAACCCCCAGGAATCCCTCACTGGACCAACGTTTGTTTTTTGCTTAAACAAATGTGCTTCAGAAACACACAGTTATAACAGTCAGAGAACAACTGATGCTGAAAAGTCAAGTGTCAAGAGCCCAACTAAAGCAAACGCTTACCTCCATAATGGTGACTTCAAAATTGACTATTTTCAATAAAACATCAACATCTAAAGGTTTTGTATGAAATAAATAGTCAAACTGGATTGTAATAAGTAAAGACTAAACAGATCTGTTAGCGTTTAATGTTCTGTTGCTGCTGGTCATGTGACAGTGTTTTCAGCTTATTTAAATAAGGAGATTTTACTTTACTGCCAGTCATTTGACTATTTTATCATCTAACTGTTTTGTTATTGTATTAATTACAGATTATTTTTGTAATTTTACATACATTTGTATGCAATTTAAGAAAACAGAAAATACTGTATAAAAATACAGCCAAACAGAGCATGGGAAACGAAAGTGGGCTGCCTACACAAAACCTGCATGGGCCCAAAGGTACAAAAGTTGCTCTGGGCCCGAACAGGCTGGCTCACACTAGGCCATCATGGGCTTAATGTGGGCAGTTTGCTAGTGTGGACTGCTCATAGAGAGCCTGCAGTGAGCCTAAAGCTTTGGGCCTCACCTGGGCAAGCCCGCACTGGGCCTGTTTAGGTTTGGTGTGGGCTGGCCCTAGCCCACTGTGCCCGCAAAAAGCCAGCATGGGCCCCGCAGGGGCATGTTTGCAGGGTATACTTACTGTGTCAGCTGAATAAGAATAATGACAGGGTAAAGAAGAGATTGTTGAATAAAGTCATTATTTTTGTTTTGTTTTTGCACACAAAAAGTATTCTTGTCACTCCATAAAATGAAGGTTGAACGACTGCAGTCACGTCGACTGTTTTAATGTTTTTACTACCGTTCTGGACCTTGAAAGTGGTGATTATATTGCTGTCTATGGAGGAGACATATACCTCTCGGATTTCATCAAAAATATCTTAAAGATGAACAAAGGTCTTAATAGTAATAAATGAAAGAATAGGTGAGTATGACAGAATTTTCATTTTTGGATGAACTAACTCTTTAACTGCATATCAACATGTTCTGAGACAATGTAGCAATGTAGTAAAATCTAAATTTCCAAAGGACAGGGTCTCAAAAGAGTAAAAACTGCAACTTAATTACCAAAATCCTGCTTAATTGCAAAAAAACAAAAAAACAACAACAAAAAAAAAAAACGTTTGCAGTGCTTTTCCAAGAAATGGGCGGATTTTCACACCTGTCTCTTTTCCACCCAATAAATATCAGACCAGTGACACTTTCTAAACTTCAGCTCGAACTCAACGAGACTCTTTCTTTTGCACAAGCTCAGAACGACACAAAGGTAAATCTGTATCTTATTCATTGCATCTGCTTTGATGTTTTTTTATTTGATCAAAATAGAGGTTTTAAGTACTATGTATGCTACACTTCTGTTGGAGTCTGTGTGATTTTTATTTTTTTTTTTAAATAAATGCATACTTTTTTAATCAAGGATGCATTCAATTGAAAGTGACAGTAATGTTACAAACATTTTAAATTTAAATAAATGCTCACCAATAATCAGAAATGGTTCTTGAGCATCTAATCAGCATATTAGAATGATTTCTGAAGGATATGTGACACTGAAGACTGATGTTGAAAATTCAACTTTGATCACATGAATAAATTACATTTTAACTTATATTGAAATAGAAAACAGCTATTTTAAATTGTAATAATATTTCACTATTTTTTACTGTATTTTTGATCAAATAAATGCTGCCTTGGTGCGCAGAAGAGACTTCTTTCTGAAACATCAAAACACTTTCTGACCCCAAACGTGGTGTATGTTACATTGCAGCAAATGCTGATGTCAAAAACAAGGGAAGAAAACCTGGTAAAAACAGTTTGACACATTTTTTCTTTGACAGCACAAAATATCCAACCGTTATTGGGAAGTGAGACTCGTTTAACAGTTGAGGGTTGCCGTGTTTAAGTTCTCAGGAACTAAAAAGGTAAATAACTGACACTATTTTATGAATTTGTAGCATGTTATAATGGTGACATTTTACAAAAAGGTTTCAGAAAGTCTACTAAATGAACTATGACATATACAGTTAAATTCTATTGAAAATGTACTTTTTAAAGTTTTAATCTGATTTTTAACACATTTGGATCTGGTAAAAATACTTTTAAAAAGTTATTAACTTACCTAAAGTTATTAAAATCATTTTTCAAGGTCAATCAGAAAAATACTGCAATTTTGAACTGATTCACATACTTATTTATAACAAAGTCTGTCCAATCTTTGACGAAACTGAATCAGTTTATTTTTCGAAGTTATAAAGCTATAAATAACGTTGAACATCATCATAGTCTTTGAAGTAATCATTCCTAAATACAAAATACAAATGGTGTTGATGTGTTTGGCCACATAATTGCTGCAAGTTTTATTATATTGTAGAAAAAAATTGTGTTCATTATCTTACAAAATGTTTCAACTAACTGCAAATCTCTAAACATCTGTTGCAATTTTCAGGATGAGATTGACGGTTCTTATGCTCTTCGTGACTCTGGTGTTCGGTGATGGATTGAATAACGTCACTTCCAGCGATGATCAACCTGAGCTGTTTTCTAATTGGCCAGCTCCCTGTCAGAAAACGTCGGATCAAAACACATTTAATGTCTTTATAAGCAAACATGTTCTCCAAATTAATTTCGACACGACAAAGTCACACATCTGGGTAGATTATTTAACTAGAACACGTCTTTGTGGTGTAAATCCTCACCAGTCTTTTCTGCATAAGGATGACTTCAATAGCATTATAGACATCTGTAACGGAGGAGGCATCAGAGACTCACAAAACTTGTGTGTCAGCATGAGGAAGTTCAGAGTGTTCATTGTTCAGAGCGTTTGGCGAAACGGACGGTGTGAAGTTCAACTTCAGACTGAGATCGCTCACGTGATCATTGCTTGTGAGTCCATTCTATTCCATTCCATTGAGATCCATTGTGTCCCTGTTTACTTCTCAGGAATAATTTACACGGCACCACGCGGTCAGCAGTGCAAATTTAGGAGGCGATTCCTGAAAAATTAACTAGTTAGTTCTACCTCATATCTAGAGGAAAAGCATCATTATCCAAAACAAAAGCAAATATGTTTATATGCTTTACTTCTATCGTCTAACGTCACATCTACATCTGCTTTTAGCCATTATTTTTTTACATTGTTTCATTTACACCAGAATACATAACATTCACAGAATTTTTCACGGTTACAGTTTTATTCTGCTTGCTAAAAACTAGTCTGTAATGAGATTAATCACAGCTACTGTATTATATTTTACATTTACATAAAAAGGACACAGTGTCAGCTTAAAAGATCCAGGTATTACTGTACACATTAAAAATGTTACTTTATGTTTTTGAAAGAAGACTCTTCTTCTCACCAAGGCTGTATTTATTTGATCAGGAATACAGTAAAAACTGTAAAACATTGGTACAATTTAAATGAACTGTTTTAAATGAATATATTTTAAAATGGAATTTATTCCTGTGATCAAAGCTGAATTTTCAGCATCATTACTCCAGTCTTCAGTGTCACATGATCCTTCAGAATTCATTCTCATTATTATTGATGTTGAAACTCGTGTTTGCTGCATTTTTAAAAATAAATTAAAACTTTTATTTAACAAGGATGCATTCATTTGATCAAAAGTGACATATAATGATCTAAAAATAATAATACTTATAATGATAAGATTTCTATTTCAAACAAATGCAGTTCTTTATTTCACAACATTGCTGTATTTTGATCAAATGAATACAGCCTTGATGAGCATAAGAGGGAAAAGTCTTAAAGATTTTACAGAATTGCAACATCATATTTAGGGGTCAGTGGCATCAAAAAGTCAAAAAGATAAAAAAAAAAAAAAAAAAGATAAAAAAAAAAAAAGATTTTAAATATCCATAGGTGATTTCGGTTAGTATCAGTGAATCAGTTACAAAAGTGATTGGTCATTTGTTTTTGTCATGTTTCAAGAAGGTTCCCTGAAATTTATGTTTGCTTGTTTAAAAAAAAAATTGAGAGAATTGAGAGAACAAAGTTATTTTTTATATTCTTTGATGTACAACTGTGGAAATGGTGTGTTTTGTATAACCAAAGTTGTGTTATTTGTGCTAAAAAAAATAAAATGTGTTACTGTCTGTCAGCAGTGTTGGGGAAAGGTACTTTTAAAAGTACTGCATTACAGTATTGCATTCCTCCCTGAAAAGTAACTAACTGTGCTACTTAGTTACTTTTATGTAAAGTAATGCAATATGTTACATTTGTGTTACTTTTTCTCACCTGGCTGAGGCTTACTTGTTGTTTTTAATAACAAAAACACAAACAAACAAACATACAAAAAAAGTTCTATTAAGTCTCAGGGTGAAGGAAATGCCAATGCACAGCTTAAACAAACCTTTCAGCTGTGCTGCTATTCTGGATTACAGAAGAATAAGATGCTTGAGAAGAAAGTTCAACACTGTAAGGCCCTGTTTACACTAGTGCGTTTTCGTTTTAAAATGGGATTTTAAAATGAAAATGATCCTCGTCTACACAGATGTTTCCACAGCGTTTCAGAAACGATCTCCGTCTACACTACATGACCGAAAACGCATGTCACATGACCATTCATGCACACTGGGCATGCACGTACAAGTGTAAACAGTTGCCTCTTATGCATATAGATGGCTGCAGTATTAAAAAATGCAAAGTGAGCTTAACTGCACAATGGCTGTTAAATATGACAACAAAGCCAGCAAACGATTGCAGTTCAGTCTCCATGTTATTGTATACATAGTCGTCAAGGATAAACAGAGCGAAAGTGGGCAGCCATTAAACGATCGTCAAGGATACGCAGAGCGAATGTGGGCACCGGCAGCCACACCATTATTTTCAAAAGTCTCAGTTTTGGTACGTTTACACTGAAACGCAACCCTGGAGTTTTTAATCTAAAATGGGCTCTGCAGCGTTTTCAAAAATCTCTGTTTTCGAGGTTCGAAAATGCCGGCATAGTGTAAACGACAGGCGTAACTGTGTAAAAACGGATGCATTTTAAAACAAAAACACACTAGTGTAAATGGTGCCTAAGTGTACATATACACGACAATGACGTACTAAAACCAGAAAAGTTTTTCCTTTATGTTTTTGGCGTACAGATCCCCGTTCAGACGGATTCCACAAAAATGACTAAAAATGCTGTATTCTGCTGCCAGGCCAGTAGTTGGCGATGTCACTATGTAAAGAAACACCATGCACCAATAGACTTAACATGTTTTTGTAGTTTACACAAAGACAATAACGGTATCGTTTTGAAAACAAAACCGGTTTTCAAAAGTTTGGATTTTCAGGCCCAAAGTTTTTCATTTTTAGTTGAAAATGGTGTTGTGTAAACAGCCCCTTAGTTCAACAATAAAACAAACAAACAAAAGAGAAAAAACACAAATGTGATGTTTATCTAAAGTCATTTTTGCTAATTAGTATGTCTGAATTGCATCATCGAAGGTCAGCAGCAAAGACATTAGTAAATAAAGAGAGATTAAATACATAAAGTATATTTGTGTTATTTAACATATTTAATTATTGCAGGTTTGCGTAATATTCTGAGTTTGCACTTCACTGTTTTTATTCATTTTGAGGAATACTTGAATCTGTTTTTGTGCAAGTGAGATGAGAAAATGTATGCTCACATTTAGTCTAGAACTACAATAACCATCATGTTTACACACAACACCTCTGAACGTACTTGTGATTTCTCTCAACATGGAGACAGGAGAGGTGTCAGTCAATAAATATGAAAACAAAGTATTTTAAAAAGTATCTCAGATATTTTGTTGTAAATTTAATAGTAATGCATTACTTTACTAGTTACTAGTTATCTGATTACGTAACTCCCGTTACTTGTAATGCGTTACCCCCGTCAGTGTGAGTGTGAGTGACTTACTGTCCATTCCCACATCATGGATGGTCAGTATGGCCGGTCTGCGTGCGTTTCCGGCACCGTGAACTGTCACGTGCAGCACGCCATGAGGCGTCTCCACACTGTGTTCCTGTACAAACACAAAGAAAGAGGTGAACGCTTGATACAACAATGCTCATGCGTTTATAATGAAAAATGATGGAAAGCAATAATGGGTAGCTGACATGACATTTCAAGCAGTGATATGACTAGATATGAACCTAATTTTAACAATTTGATCATTATTATGCATGCAAATTCACTCTAAAAGTAGTAAAAAATTATTAATGATGATGAAAAACATTGATGGACCATTTATCTGTCAACTACCCAAACACACAATGAGTGCATCATGAATGTCCCGCACACTTTTAACCCACCTGGCCTTGATCCAGTAGTATTCGGGCTGCGACCTCTGCACAGTCCTGCACAGAAATAATCACACCAATCTCAAACCACACAATCTTGATATCAGCAGAAGCAATCAATATCTCTGTTTGCTACACATGTATACAAATATCTCAAGTCTGAGTTCAAACAAACAGTTTATAGCCTACTGAATCTATAGTGATTAGGTTGACGTATACAAAAAGTTAAAACACAGCATGACTGTATCATATTTAACATTTATCAGTTAGCACATTTCATATACAAAATGGTATTTAAATGTGCTTTACATGAAAGTTTTTTTTTTTTTTTATAAAACTGTAATCATGAAAAGGTACATTAAGAAAAAACAATAAAAAGTAGGATAAAAAATGTATTTTAAATTAATTAAAACAAATAAAAATGACAGAAAAGAATGAATAAATAAAATGATACGGTATGACAAAGTACAAAATGAAGCAATAAGCCACTTAGGTTGTGCATTAAAGTGATTTTACCACAATTTGGGAGGTGCAATTTAGTGCGGCTATGGTAAAACCACAGTATCACGCAGCCTTAACTGGCAAACTATAAAATTGTGGCAAGAGTGATAGGATAAAATACAATCTTTGAAGCAAAAGTAAGTGCTGTTTGTTCATGGAAAGCTCACTGACACAATCCTAACATATGATAAAACAGGTGAAAGAACTTTTAATCATTCTTCACAATGTGTTTTCACCTTTTGGTTTGGCAGGTGAAAATGGTGCATCTGTTAAATTCTCAGAGTTTGGTAAAATCACTCATTTTAAATGTGTGAAACAGTAACAGTGCTTTGACTTAGTATAGTAAACACCATTAACAAATAAATAGCACTGTTAATTAATCTAATTGCAGGCTCTCTGGTTGCCAGGCAATGTCACAGTTTGGTGCATTAATGCAGAACTCGAGAGGTGTTGAGCTCACTGTGTTTTACAACCGATGCTCATACAATTAGTCTGAATAATCCATTATACACATTATCCAATGCATAAACAATAGCTTCTTATGTTATATTTGTGTATGTTGAAGTTCTTCAAATGTGCAGCAGGTGGCAGCAAAACTGTAATCTAATGACATAAGTGTGTGTTTGGTGACCTTCACAGGGTCCGATTGACCCGGCAGTAAAGGCTTCTCCTCCGTGATGGCGATCTCCTGCATTTCTGTCGTCATGGTGATCAGTTACGCTGTCCTGAAATGCAAAACAGAAGAATGCATCATAAACATTGCGACAAAAACGGCCACTTAACAATAATGAGAACACACACATGCACATGCACACAGATACACGTGTGTGCCAGTATTCCGATGGGACCATCACGACTCCGCTGGGTTTTACTCATCTTAATTAGAAATTACAGCAAGAACAAATTACCATAGAGAGAGAGAGGGAGAGGCTGTTAATACATTCCCCTGCAGTGCTGGGAATAACGAAATGGTTCTTATTCTGATCGGGTTCCATTTTTAAATCAAATGGTGGAATGTTCATAACGTTCTTTAAATCAATAAAAAACAAATACCACAGTTATCAGTTTCGTTTTAAACTGGATGTGAGAAAAACTAGGTGGCAAAAATACAAACACATTTGGGCAACATGCTAAACAATTATAGACAACACAGCGTGATTCAATAAATGAATGACTGATAATTCTTTGAATGCATGAGAATCTTTAATGATTCAATTTTGAACTCTTATAATAGTATATAATTGCTTTGAATCAACCTAATGACTCACTGAATCAGCTGGAGCAGATCTTCAATGAACCATGTGGAGTAACTAATGCAAACTCGAGACTTGTGGCATATTTTTTTAATCTATTTTTTTACGATATATCTCAGACATCTGGTTCTTATTGAAACATGTTCTGGACCAGAGCTGCCCACTAAGAAACAGGAAGAGACCATCTGGATCAATATGTAAATTGTAAACTGACCCTAAAAAAACAAAGTGATTTGTGGTTATAAAACTGATTATACCACAATAATAGACTGTGATGGAAGAGAACTAATCATAAAATACACCACAGAGTTCTTGTATGTTTAATATGAGCATAATTACAGTCTATTCAAAAGTAATATGACAGAAAACAAATCAAAATGCACACTTATTATGAAGATCTACTTTACCTGAGTGCCTCAAACAAACTCTATCTTTCAAAGATTTGAAACACAGTCCTAGTAAAAATCAGACCAATTCAGCAATTAGTTCAAGTGTTCAAACCATCAGCCCTGAACTTTTTGATTTTATAGACTGATATAAACCTGTGCACAGCATCTCCTGTATATTGCTTTACCTTCAGGCGATCTGCCTGGTGTGCCAAAAATTGTGACCAACTTTTTTTGTGGGTCTTTTAGGTTGCGTAATGTTGCACCTTTATGCATTGGCAGCCTGTGAAGCTGCACTTTTGTTCTGACGTAGCATCAGTGTGTGTGTGTGTGTTCAGGCCTCAGGGGGCCATTTCTTCTCTGTGGTTCAACCATAAACGATCAGTCACCACAGCAACCTCCATCTCTCTCTCGGACATCGACCCAATCGCTGACTCTCAGTTGCAGCTGGTCAGTGGAATCACACGAATGCATCATCCACAAACTAAAAATAATCCTGACTGGGAATGACGGCCACCACAGAACTTTCACAATCACAACAGAGTGATTCACCATCTCCACAGTGAGAACTGAGACCAATTATGGTCTCCAAAGAGAAAAATCCATTGCAATTCATTAACAAATGCAGTAAAAAACCATGAGATACCATGTGGTACAGGGATTTTACCATGGTATTGAGGTGTTTTAACCTCTTCCAACTACTTCAAATATTACTTAAATTATGTTTCGAATTAATAAAAATAAAACAAAAAACCCAAACACTGGCATGACTGCCCATGTGAAAAAGAAGTGTTTAATTGTATTGAAAGTGCACTTAAAATATTAGGTATATTTTTAAAAAATATGTATTTGCAGAAGATGTGTTAATAAAATAAAAGACACTTACGTGAACTTGAGTGTTCCTGACTATATTTCTTACTTTTAAAAAGTGCACTTTATAAAAGATATTTTAATGAGTCGGCGTTCTGACATAGAACATGGAAGCGCTGGACGTAAACAACGCAAAACAATCTAAACAAACGTAAACAATCTGTGAGAATAACACAGAAGAGAATAAAGTCGCTATTTTTGTTTTGTTTTTGCGCACAAAAAGTATTCTTGTCACTTCATAAAATTAAGGTTGAACCACTGCAGTCACGTTGATGGTTTTAATGATGTCTTTAGTATCTTTCTGGACCTTGAACGTGGTGATTATATTGCTGTCTATGGAAAAGTAATATAAATCTCGGATTTTATCAAAAATATTGTGTTCCAAAGATGAACAAAGGTCTTACAGATGTGGAACGACATGAGGGTGACTAAATAAAGGTTTAGTTCACTTTGAAATGAAAATTAACCCAAGCTCACCCTGAAGCCATCCTAGGTGTATTTGACTTTCTTCTTTTTGAATACAGAAATATTAATAAATATCCTGACATGTCCGAGCTTTATAATGGCAGTGATAGGGCTCAATGAGTATGAGCTGAAGGAAGTGCTTCCATCCACATCCATCCATCATGAGCATGTGCTCCACATAGCTCCGGGGTGTTAATAAAGGCCTTCTGAAGCAAAGCGATGCATTTGTGTAAATAAATATCCATATTTAACAAGTTATGGAGTAAAGTATCATACTTGTGACCCCCGTTCACTGCCATTGTAAAGCTTTGATGCGTATGTATTAATATTTCTGCGATTATGTTCATCATAAAGAAGAAAATCATAGACACCTAGGATGGCTTGATCGTGAGTAAAGCTTGGGCTGATTTTCTAATAATTTAATGACAGAATTTCCATTTTTGGGTGAACTAACCATTTAAAGTATATTTTAGATACCATAAAAGCCTATCAGTACTATTCGACCAGTACAATTTAACTGTTTCATTAGACAATAGAAGAATTTACGAAATTACACATAAAGACATACTTAAGTGGGTAAAAAAAACCCTCAACTGTCTTTTGTATAAATTTAAACTATAATATATTTTCATTTAATTGTAAATTACCTGCAATTAAGTATCTGAAAAAATTACACTTTTTAAAGTATATTTTTCCATAAGTACTTAAAAAAAAAAAGTATGCTAAATTGTACTTCTTTTTCACCATGAACTTTCGAAACGATGATTCTGTAAGACATCAATAGAGTTTATGCCTTGTTTTCAGTCAGCATTCATTGATCATGTTGTGCTTATTGATTAGCGTCGAGCTGCTGCCGCAGATGGATGACGTGTCATAAATGAGCCGTGAATGCGATTAATCATGACTGGAGAGCCGTTAACATCGTTAACGTCTAGCCCTGTTCATCTCTTCAGTGCTCGTTATCCTCTCGTCTGCCCCTCTCTCTCTCACTCCAGTGAGTCACTTATACTTCACAACACATAATAACGGCTAAACCATCGGGAGACAGTCTGTCACGAGAAAAGATGACAGAAAAAGAAGCGTAGAGGATGGAATAGAATTGAAAGACAGAAAATGTGTGAAAGAAAAATAAGCAGCGTAGGAGGATTGAGATGAATCTCACTAAAACCTGTCGAGAACTTATCCAGATCACATCTAGTGACAAACTCAAAAGAAAAAAAAGTAGGAATTATTTAAATAATCTTTCATATTTAAAATATTTTCATATGTAAATGTTTAAATTATTAAATAAAATAATTATCTAAAAGAAAATGAAGGCCATTTTTCAGATAAAAATAATTGAGAGAAAAAAAAAAAAAAATCAGAAAAAAAACAATTTCACACACAGTAAACCAATGAGAATTTGGGTGCAGAATGCAGTTTAATGGTGATGAAAAAAAATGTCACAATATTAAATATTTATTATTTTAAATTTAAACCATTTTCATATATAATTGCAAAATATAATATCCTATTTTTCTCTTGTGTTTTTGTGGTGAAATATTACCTGGACCTGTCAAGAACATTTCCAGGTCACACCTACTGACAAAATTAAAAGACAGAAAATTTGAAATTATATAAATAATAATTTATACTCAAAATATAAAATAGATGACTATTTTAATTAGTTCAATATAATATTTTGAAAGTCTGTTATCGCATTAAGAATAATGCAGAGAACAAAAAGAAGTCAGAAATATAATATTCAGAACCAATAAACCATGGAGAATTTGGGTGAAAATGTGGTTTATTTGTCATGAAAAAATGTCATTTTTTTTTATTTATATTTTAAATCATTTTAATATATCATTGTGAAATATAATTTACTATTTTTCTTATGTGTTTTTGTAGTGAAATATAACTTGAACATGTTTTTGAGAGATTTACCCCTCAAGGCCAGAAATCATAGTTAAAATTGACATACACTCATTGGAGTCACATGACTCCAATCAGCAGTGAAGAAAACAGCATGAAAATGAAATTGTATTTGCTTCTGAAGAGAGTGATGGAGTTATTTCAGAGGAATATTGGTATTGAGAGTGAAAGCGAAGCTAAAACAGGCCACGAGTCTATTGACAGGCTCTAATGCATTTTGCGCAGGAGTGGATGGATCGATACAAACAGCCGACCGACCCGCACACACTCGGTTACGACACACAACCCATCTCTCCTCTGGTATGAATGCATATGAGACTATGCTAATATGCTCTGAATATGCAGATATATTCAAATCACGCCTTGCACTGTAAAAGACAATCATCTTGTCTAGAATCTCAACGCTGAACATTTCTTAAGCTGAAATCTGCAAAAAAAAATGGTGAACAGGTTTGTCTTGCTCAGCTGAAACACGACACAGTAGGATTAGCTAAAAGAACATCTTTGTGCATATATTTTAATTATATAATAAAAAGGGGACTTCAATCTTAGACTAATCGCATATAAGAAAGGCATGCATTTATCTTCACAAACCAATGGACAACATGGTGAAATCGACTAGTGAGCGAGTTCATTTCCTCTGGATTTGACTGCACTGCCCAAAGCTGTGGGAAGTTGTGCAACCCATTTGAATTTGACAAAGATTTCTCTGTTACAAACCCCTATGAGACCCAAATGACGTGATGAAGCTAGCTGAAACCATATTAAACAGCCCAAAAATCTTAAACAGCATCGACTAGGAAAACAGCGCAAAACTTTCAGCCAAAACCAAACATAAATAAGGCTGCTCAATCCACATAAGCTGTAGGGAACTGTGGTATTTTGACAGATTCATACTAAATATGATATTATATTATACACGTGTGAATATATGTTGCGAATATCAGTATGTCAACTTCAATGTCCAAATAAATGTTGGATTGTGCAATTATTACACTGCATGCAAAAAGTCATTAAACTTATACATATGATCATATATAATAATGTTATCATATTATTTAAATACAGCAGTGAAATTTAAAATGTTGGTCATTCATGTGCACATACTGTTCAAAGGTTTGGGGTCTGTCAGAGATTTTTTGAAATACTTTTATATTTTTATCCAGCAAGCAGGCATTAAATTGATCAAAAGTGACAGTAAATACATTATTTTACAAAATATTTCTATTTTAAATAAATGCTGTTCTTTTGAACTTTCTATTCAACAAAGAATCCTGTAAAAAAAATATTCACTATAACTATTTTCAACATTGATGATAATCAGAAATATTTCTTGAGCAGCAAATCAGCATATGAGAATGATTTCTGAAGGATCATGTGACACTGAAGACTGGAGTAATGATGCTGAAAATTCAGCTTTGATCACAGGAATAAATTACATTTTTAAAAATATTTAAACAGAAAACAGCAAAACATTTCTTTATTTTACTTATTTTATCAAATAAATGCATCCTTGGTGAGCAGAAGAGTCTTCTTTTTAGAAATATTAACAAATCTTACAGACTCCAAACTTTTGAATGGTAGTTTAACTAAAAAAAAAAATGTATTTTCACATTAGGATTAGTTCACTTTTACATAAAAAATTCTCACCCCCATGTCATCGAAGATGTTCATGTCCTTCTTTCTTCAGTCGAAAAGAAATTAAGGTTTTTGATGAAAACATTCCAGGATTATTCTCCTTATAGTGGACTTCAATGACCTCCAAACATTTGAAGGTCAAAATTACAGTTTCAGTGCAGCTTCAAAGGGCTTTAAATTATACCAAACAAGGAATAAGGGTCTTATCTAGCGAAACAATCAGCCATTTTCTAAAAAAATACAACTGTATATGCTTTATAAACACAAATGATCGCCTTGCACGTGCCGTATGTCCTACACCTTCCCTATTCTACTTACGGAGAAAAACTAAACTGGCACTGCGTTCATTCCGTAAGTTGAATAGGGAAGGCGTAGGACATACAGCGTAAGCGTTTTAAAGAATGCGGAAAGCAGAAACACGTGCAAGGCGATAATTTGTGTTTATAAAGAATATACAGGTTTTTTTTTTTTCCAAAAATGACCGATCATTTCCCTAGATAAGACCCTCATTCCTCGTCTGGTAACGTTTAAAGCCCTTTGAAGCTGCACTGAAACTGTAATTTTGACCTTCAACCGTCTGGAGGTCATTGAAGACCACTATAAGAATGAGAATAATCCTGGAATATTTCCATCAAAAACCTTAATTTCTTTTCGACTGATGAAAGAAAGACATGAACATCTTGGATGACATGGGGGTGAGTGAATTATCAGAAAAATTGTATTTGAAAGTGGACTAATCCTTTAAAGGCACAGTATGTAGTTTTTTGCCGCTAGAGGTCGCTTATTCAAAACAAAGGTGTAGCTTGATGACGCCTTGATTTCGCGGGATCATGGGAGGTGTTTTCTTCACGTCTACAGCTGGTGGAAAAGATTCCGACAGGGCTTGGGCAGAAATCATATTCATTAAAGATTTATTAACATTACTGTAGTATGAAGCAAGGTGAGGCTGAAAGCCGTTGGAGCTGAACGAGGCCACTGGAATGATTGCTAATGAGACACAAGCGTGTCAGCACGGCTCGAGAGCAGAAGAACTTATTATGCCTCAGACGGCCACTTCCGCTTCTTCCAGTCAAAAATATGTGGGGTAACGCGGTGCTGTTTTATCATATTAGATTTGTGTGTTGAAAGTTGTTATAATGCTAATCTGCGTTTGCTTGGTGGCTACTATGAGACACTTGTTGCACACTGCAGTAAGTTAGATCGATATTAGGCATGGTAAAACATGGTAAATCAAGAAAACAAGATTTACACAATAAGACTTACTGTGTTTAGCTATATTATGATTAGTTTTCTGTCGTTAAATGTATCCAAACAGTTGCTCGCCTGTCTAATAAAACACATAATATTTTAAAGCGTCTTTGGTGTTTCCATGGTTTCTACAAAATAAAACCGTAAACCGAGGTTAATGCGGGTATGATGTCATTGATAGGCGACACATGGACACGGTCCGTGTCCTGGTTAAAATTGCTTATTTCTCTAGATTTAAACATTCTCATAAGTACTCAATTCAACAAATTATATAATTGTTATATTATACATATTTACACCAAAATCTTACACATTTATTTCTTACATTGTGCCTTTAATGCCGCAAATGTCATCAACTAGCAATGCTAGAGTTTAGAAAAGCACAAAACATTATAGAGACATTTTATAGTGACATACTTACAGGAAAGAGATAAATGCAAAGATCGCAAGAGTTACACAATCCCTGGCCCCTGTTACTGAACTGTCTCTCTCTCTCATGGCCTGCTTATGAGACTTCAAAAACAGCTCCAGTGTTAACTGATAAACAACTCCACTGGCAAACACGCTGCTGTTTTCATCTCTCTCTCTCTCTCTCTCTCTCTCTGTCTGTCTGTTCAGTGCCAGCCCATCCCTCCTTCTCTCCTACACGCCAATAAATGCAGAAATGCCTGAGGAAACTGTAAAGCTCCAGTGAGACCTACACTAAAAATGCTTCAGTTTTTGCAAATTTTACACACAGCGACACCTCTGATTTATCACATCCACACATTTCTTCATTTCCCACATAAAAAAGTAATTCAGTAATCGCTCTTTAACTGCTCAATGTTTGAGTGCAAATGTGCAGAATGAGCTACAATGCAAAAATTAATGTTCTTCCTCACTATTTTTGTTGTTTTATTATCTCAGTATTTATTATTTTCCAGTACAAATAACATTAAATCAAGATCCAATTATTGGAGAAGCAAAATAACCTAACATAATAAGTTTTGATTTCTGAAAAAATTTATTTGTAGCCTAAATGTAAGCTTAGAAAAAATGAAATTGGGTCTGAAAATTAATCTTAAAGGATTAGTACACTTCAGAATTAAAACTTTCCTGATCATTTACTCACCTCCATGTCATCCAGGATGTTTATGTCTTGTTTAGGATGTTTGGGTTTTTGAGGAAAACATTCCAGGATTTTTCTCCATACTTCATCAGGGACCAATGGGTTGAAGGTCCAAATTGCAGTTCCAGTGCAGCTTTAAAGAGCTCTACATGATCCCAGAAGAGGAATAAGGGTCTTGTCTAGTATAGTCATGTGTGACGTAGGCGGAAGTACTGATTCAGTGTCTAACAAAGCGAACATGCAAAGTCAAACGGCCTTTACAAAAAAAGGTAAAACAACAATGTCGGACGATTTTGAAGATGGACGAGAAAATGAGATGGAGTTTATCACCCTACCGCGGTATTTCCGTATACATCACGTGTGACCTTTCCAACGTGATTGCGTAATGTGTGGCGCATCACAGAGCAGTGCAAGACGACCATTTGTGGTTAAAAAGTCTGGTGCAGACTGTCTGGTGCAAAAAAAAAAAAAAAAAAGTCTGGTGCATTTCGAGGTGTCTTGACAAAAGAGGAGATTCCTGTCGTGTGAGGAAGATCCATTCAGATCTGCTCCGATGGATAGATCCGTTTAGATCCACTCTGACGGACAACAACAACAACAATAAAAAAACTCCCTAAGACTTCCAGCTCATCCATCCAGATAGCAAAATTGTCTGTTTTTACTGTTATTTCTATATTCCTTATGTTCTATTTTTATTATTCGTCTTTATGTAAAGCACTTTGAATTACCACTGTGTATGAAATGTGCTATACAAATAAAAGTGCCTTGCCTTGCCTTAAAAAGTATATACATTTTTATTTTTTTTAGAAAATGGCCGATCTTTTCACTAGACAAGACCCTTATTCCTCATCTGGAATCGCGTAGAGCCCTTTGAAGCTGCATTGAAACTGCAATTTGGACCTTCAGCCCATTGAACCCCACTGAAGTTCATTATATGGAGAAAAATCCTGGAATGTTTTCCTCAAAAACCTTAATTTCTTTTCAACTGAAAAAAGAAAGACATAAACATCTTGGATAACATGGGGGTGAGTAAGGATTACCAATTTTAATTCTGAAGTGAACTAATCCTTTAATACAAAGGGGAAAAAAGACCTCACTGACAGATATTTGTTCATGTTTTAATATTAATACATTTTTTTTTTTTTCAGAAAACAGGACTTAATATCTCAAGCCATTTTTCTTCTAGTAAATATATCTTGTGACGTTCACGTTTAGTAATGTGACAATGCTTGATTTAATAAACACTAATAAAAGTCAATGGCTGACATAGAGCATAAAGAGTTATAAAATTAAACTTAAGCTAATGAAACATGAAATACAGTGAATACTGTAACACAGAGATTCTCAAAGCCTTCCTTAACAATAAAATCTCAAATCTCAGTGATGACATGTATGCTCAACCATCATTCTGTGCTGATCTGGAATCAGTTTTGAGCTTCAAATTGTCATTGAAATGCTTTGGGTACAGATGAGAGAAGCTTGACGCCTGCGGCTGACTGACTGTAGCAGGATATTGAGGGTTTAAATCAAAGCAGAGGACAGAAAGATGAAAAGGGATTGTGTGTCGTCAACCCAAACAATGATTCAGTGAGAGATGAAGAGGATGCTGTGTGTTTGTGTGTAACAGTAACTTTAATATTTAAAGGATTACACCGATATGAGCAGGGTGTGTCATTTTTACAGTGATTACAGGCATAATAGCATAGCAAAATGAGAATTACTAAAGATGAGATTGGGTCAACACAATTTCACCCTCGGTTCTGCGACGTCTGCGTGCCAGATGAAGTTGGATCATCTCAATACCAAATACATTTGCTACGTTTTATTACACAAACACTGAATGCAACTTTTTTTTCTTCCATTTATCCAGATTGCACTATAAAAATGTGCTGAGTATTTTTGACTTGTTTTCCAGTACAAATATCTAAACATTCTTAAATCAAGATACATTTACTGGATATGCAAAATAACTAAGATAAGTTTTGGTTTTTCAATTTTTCAAGTCCACTATGGACAAAAATCCTGGAATGTTTTCCTCAAAAACTTTAATTTCTTTTTGACTGAAGAAAGACATACACATTTTGGATGACATGGGGGTGTTTAAATTATCAGGAAATTTTAATTTAAGTGAACTAATCCTTCAAATCAAGATACATTTACTTGAGAAGCAAAATGACTTATGGCATCAAGTCTTGAAGTTATAAGAGTAATACTCAAAGTTTTGAGTTATACTCAAAACAAGAAAAAAAAAAAAAATAAATATCTAAACAAATATCTAAACATTTCTAAAACAAGAGACATTTACACTAAATCAAATGGTGAAGAAACCATTTTTACTCAGAAATAGCTAATTTCACAAATAATGATAAAGAAACAAGTAATTAAGCATGAAATTTCAAAGCAGAAAAACTAAAATAAAATTTTCTCTAATAATTTTGTAAAAATCAATTTACATTTGAAAAGCAAAATTGCAAGATATTAAGTCATGTTTTCTGTAAAAAAATAAATAAATTAGTTTATGACATGACATTTTATGACATTTTTTTAAGTGAGATTAAAATTAAGTGAGATTTTGTGCTAAAAACAAATATAAATATCTGCCAATGTGGTCAGAAAATAAAGTTAATTCAAAAAGAAAACAAGTTTATTTGTCTACATTGGCAGATGAGGGCAGAGATGCCCTGAGAGACCTAGAGCTGTTTCACAAGTGTTTGTGTTTAGAGCTCCAATCTAGAGTTTAATGGGCTCATCAGCAAAAAATCGTTACAAATAGTGCATGTTTGTGTTCGGTGAGAGTTTATTCAGCATCAGGGACAAAATTTAGCAAAAAAAATTAGCTAAATCTGACAAAAACCACCTCAAAAGTAATAAGTATCTTGATAAATAATAATAATAAAAAAAAAATAATAATTACAACATTGGCAGATACTATGCCCTTTTTCAAAGCATAAACTCACTTATTTTTGATACATTATTCAGACAACTAAACTTTATATGTTGTCATTTGCTTCTCAAGTAAATGTACCTTAATTTAAGAATATTTAGATATTTGTACTGAAAAACAAGACAGACTTACTGCAACAGAATTCTCTAGAAATCTGGAGGTTGAGTTTCAGTTTGGTAGTAGTAGGGCAGGACACGTTTAGAGGCTTGACGGTATTTTTAGGCGTTATGATAAAGGACACTGGGATATGTTGCGGCCGGGCTATTCTCAGGCAAGCAGTTGTATATCGGTGTGGATTACATTCCTGAAGACATCAGGCCACATGCGACTGCCTGGTTCTTGCGCAAACCTCAAGTAACATTTGGAAACGTTATAAAAACATTATGTTTTTCATACTTTAAGGTTACAAACATCATACTGTCAATCAAGAACGCAGACCACTGAATATGAAGTAAAGCAAACAGAAAAAACCTGAGTCAATCTCATCAGCGAATGGAGAAACGTCCTTGTAGTAGTGACCAAGAGTTGAGGACGGTGTAGTGTGACTTTACTGGTAAGTGTGTGTTAACTGAGAGCTATTTCAAGAGTTCAGCCATGTTGGGCAGAGATGCCCTGAGAGACCTAGAGCTGTTTCACAAGTGTTTGTGTGTAGAGCTCCAATCTAGAGTTTAATGGGCTGATCAGTTTATCCGGCATTAGGAAAAAACTTTTGCAAAAAAAATTAGCTAAACCTGACAAAAACCACCTCAAAGGTCATAAATATCTTGATAAAAAAATAAATAAATAAAGTAAATAATACAAAAATAAATAGAAAAAGTTTTATTTTAGTGTTAAGTGAAATGTAGATTAAATTGAAAAACAGACTTACTGAACTTGAACTTCAACAATTGCAACTGTCTACATCGAAAGAAATGATCGTGTTTTGCAGCGATGCCATAGAAGAACCATTTTTGGTTTCCCAAAGAGTCTTTGTCGGAACAGTTCTTAAAAGAACCAATTTTTTTCTTAGAATAAAGAACATTTTATAATCTAAAAAAACTTTTTTTCTTCTTTAAAGAATCTTTTGTGCAAAGGAATGATTCCATGGGCGTTAAAGGTTCTTTATGGAACCATTGATGCCAAAAAAGAATCTTTATTTTTAAGAGTAAATATTGTCAGCAGTTGGACTTTAAAAATGCCCCACTTGTTTGAATGACATACTGCCATTTTAGCGTGTGTATGAGAAACATGAAAAGTGAATAACTTCAGAACAGTGCTAATGGACAAAACTAAACCTCTGGACCATCCATTTGACACCTAAACATAAACAAATACCACAGTTTAGCCATGGATACTACATGTACTGTATATCACCAGAGTTTAAAGCCTGGACCTCCATGAATCAGACAAAGCATTTGTTTTCTTCCTTAAATCTGTTCATCTCTCTGATTGTAGAACGAAAAACTTAGTTTGCCTTCAAATATTCCCACTTGGGACTTTAAAAAACGACTTAATAAATTCTCAAAATGCATGATTTCTCTATGGGACAAAATATGATATAATGTTCGTAACTGCATTTCTTTGTGCATTACAGTGTTGATTTGTATTAAGTCTGTGTCGAAGGAAAATAAATGTGACACCTGTGTGATTGTGTTGCTTGCAGAGGAATTAATTAATCAAACACACACACACACACGTTTGTTTTTGTGAATTGTGGGGACTTTCCATAGGCCGCAATGCATTTTATACTGTACAAACCGTACTTTCTATCCCCCTACCCTACCCCTACCCCTAAACCTAACCATCACAGGAAACTGTGCACACTTTTATTTTCTCACAAAAACATCATTTAATATTTTTATTAATTAATTTACATTGTTGGGACCGGTGGCTGGTCCCCACGATGTAGGTGAACTCAGGTTTATATTACATTGTGTAATGTAATATAAACAAAAGCACACACACACACACACACACACACACACACACACATGTTTGTTTTTGTGAATTGTGGGGACTTTCCATAGACTTCAATGCATTTTACACTGAACAAACTGTACATTCTATCCCCCTACCCTGCCCCTACCCCTAAACCTAACCCTCACAGGAAACTGTGCAAACTTTTACTTTTTCACAAAAACTCATTCTATATGATTTATAAACCCATTTACATTGTGGGGACCGCTGGCTGGTCCCCACGATGTAGGTGAACTCAGGTTTATATTACATCATGGGGACATTTGGTCCCCACAATGTAATATAAACAAAAGCACACACACACACACACACACACACACACACACACAGTGAGCATGATGGAACTAGTAACAAACAACTTTTAAAATGAGCAAAGTATTAAAAGTAACCAATCTATTCACAACAACAGCACACAGCTCTTGGCTTTGCCCCTGTGTTTGTTCATCTAGAAAGTTTAGATGACAAAAGAAAAGAAAATGAGGCACTGCAGCCACCATGGAGACACTGAGAGATGCCAAAACGCTCAGTGTTGTTTTCCTGATCCTTTACTTCTGTGTTTCCCACAGCGATGGTGCCGCATACATCACTTCAGCTGGAAAAGAGCAGCCAACACCCTGATGGATTACTAGCACTAACTACTCACTATTACTCACACTCACTATCTGTTTGTGTGCATCTATCTATCTATCTATCTATCTATCTATCTATCTATCTATCTATCTATCTATCTATCTATCTATCTATCTATCTATCTATCTATCTATCTATCTATCTATCTATCTATCTATCTATCTATCTCCTTTCCTCTCACTCTCTCACTCCTGTCTATCCATCCATCCATCCATCCATCCATCCATCCATCCATCCATCCATCCATCCATCCATCTCCTTTCCTCTCACGCCTGTTCTGTTCTTTACACTTTGATTTTTTTTTCTCCAGCAGTTTAAATTTCACCAAATCATTACATCTCAGTGCGTACTTGCAAACTTTCAGTAAAGCCCAGTGACTCTGTTCATTACAGAGAATCAAACATTCGATGTGATTAAGTGTCCTTGCGTAACTGATGTGCATCATTAAAGAGCCACATCACTGAAAGACAACATGTTCTCTCTCAAACATACACTCGTTCCTGGAACGACCTTCGCACTGGAGGCTTGTCACCATTTGGTAGCGACACACAAAAAAACCTCTCCAGATCTTATTAAGCAGATGTAATCTATGACCATGGCCGTGAGGACATGACATCACTGAAATGTCTTAAACTCCTTTGCTTATGTAAACCCTCTCAGTTTACCCAGAATTCTGCACCAGTTCAATGTTTCACAGCGTAACATCATTCAGTGCAACAAGACAAAACAAGAAAGTTTTTTCAAGCAAACATTGCATTAAAATGATTCTGTAATTACTTTCACAGCATCACAGTTACGAAACAACTCTATAGCCAAAAGCAACATGTGGGCGGAGTCAAATAACTAAGCACATGGCAACATGGTTATTCTTTGCACTTATTACGACAGGTTACAACAAGCCTGCATGAGAATGGCTTATTCTGTCAACAGGGCCACACACCAAATATTTATATTTGCTCTGAAATGACTTAAAATGGTGGTGGTGGATGGGGGTTAATTGGGGTTTATTATTTCAACTAAACAGACACTAACAAATTATATTCAAAATATGGTAAAAATCAAAGTGTATTCCACAATTGTTCACTAAATCAACAAAAAGAAGCAGGATATTCTCAAAATTTTTGAATCAAAGACCCCCTTTGTCCAACATAATATTTGAAGGTCCTACAAACTGGCTATTTATTTTGGTTTCAAACTTATTAACAGAAACTGGGAGTACGTTGATACGTATATTAAATTAATTAAACATTTTGTGATACTTTTAGCATTTTAATGACATTTTAATTCATTTTTAAAATATAATTTAATAATTTTAAGTAATCTTTGAAGAGTCTCAGTCCATTGGTTGAAAATTATTGTTCTACTATGTTTAGTAAAACATAATTATTACCATAATTACCAATTACTGAATCGAGTTGATTCACTGAAATGAGCAGTTTGAAATGTTTCACAAATTAATGAAACTTACAAGCTCTCTTTCTACTTGAGTTCATATCAGAGATGCTATTAAAACACATTAGTCTTAAAAATCTTAAAGTCACAAGACAAGGAAGGATCACAAAACTAGTTTTATGGCATGATCTTTAGGAAACTTAATTATCAACTAGTAAAACATTTTATTCCACTACACAGGAGATTCTTGTTTTACAAACTACATTCAAATCCACCCACATACCAATATTTATTCTCATCTTTTAGATGTACACAAGCTAAAGAGGGCAGAGTGAGGTGAGTAAATGAATGGAGAGAAACCCACAGAGAGCAAAAATAGCTGGAGTTGAATGGTTGGAGGATGCGGGGGAACAGAGGGAGCTTTGTACCGCCATGAGCAGATCCACAAAACACAAGTTTCCAGTGACCTGAAGTCACCTCTGTGACTCTCTGACTGTTCACTGATCTGTTTCACCCTTACTATTCTCATCCCAGTTACAGGTTCAGTCTTACACCGCATTCCATTGTCACCTGGGAATATCAAACTACACTGCAATATCAACTAACTTTTACATGGTACATTTACCAATTGAAGGACAGACTGAATGACAGACAGAACAAATGAATAAATGGACAGACAGGCAGGGGTTTAGTGGGGGGTAATTGAGAATGAATGGCGGAAATCACGTGAGAGGAGGCTATACTGTACCTCCATCATGCTATATGTTTGGATGCAATTGGTTATGATTGGCTATGATTGGTGCAAGCAATAAATCCCGCCTCTTGTTTTCATGAATGTTCCACGTTCGTGAATCAGTCTGAATTATCAAAATGAAAGCGTTAATGGGAAGACTAATTTAAAAAGTAAGTAAACAGCTCAGCCACTTAGATATCATCACTTTATGTCAAGTCAAAATCAAACTTGAAATGGCCTGAAAACTTTGGTAAGCAATCAGCTTGGTGTCTGTGACCAGTATTTACCAAACTTGTTAACTATAATGATCCAAAAATAAGTTGACTATTAAAAAGAACAGCTGAACATCAGCTCACAAATAAGATACATTGTTTAAATTGTTACTGCCTTTAGTTATTATTTTGGAATGAATGTAAAAATGCTTAAAACACTAACTTGATGAGATTGATACTTGGTCAGACAGACAGACAGAATGAACAAATGAACAATGGAGGGATGGACAGAGAGACAGACAGACAGACAGAATGATAGAATGAACAAACAACAGACGGATGGGCGGTCAGACAGATGGACAGACAAAAAGACAGAATGAACATACAATCAATGGAAAGAGGTACTGATATTTCTGTATTTCTCTATATATATCTGTCTGACCGTTCGTCCGTCCATCCATCCATCCATCGTTCTGTCATTTCAGTCGTTCTATCTATTCTACAACTAGAAGTCAAGTTATTATTTGTTGTTTGTCAACTTGGATAGGCGACACGACTTTTGTCAGGGTGTGTAGATAGACAGATTCTCATACCACCAATAAATGAAAGTTTCCTAATAGATGGATAGCTTCCCTACTGTCATTGCACTACTGAGTAAGTCTAAAAAAATTATCTTCTTTTATTCATTGCTCATAGTAATGATGTGTTGTACACAGGGTGCCATTCAATCACTCAATGCACAGCAGAGACTACATGATAATACTATACGGAGCCCACTGGTGTCTTCTTACATGCCCAAACCATGAATAGAACCCAAACAGTGACCAGAGTCCTGAGACCAGCTGCTCTTACATCATGAGCAGCTGTGATGTTGTGAACGGACATCACGTTAAGGGTCTTTAAAGGGACAGTTCATCTAAAAATTATGTAATTTACTCACTCTAATCTTGTTAGCATGAAAGGAGACTGAAATGGAAGATGAGTCACACTGTCAAGCGCCAAATAACACAATTTGTTCACTATATTCTGAAGCTATAGGGCCTAATGGTAAGAGAGTCAGACTGCTAAGCCGAAGGTTGCGGGTTCGATTTTCAATACCGGCAGGAAGTGACTGAGGTGCACTTGATCAAGGCACCTAACCCCCAATTGCTTCCCGGGCGCCACAGCAAAATGGCTGCCAACTGCTCCAGGTGTGTGTGTTCACTACTCACTACTCCTAAGTAAAGTGTTTGCACTAACTTGGATGGGTTAAATGCAGAGGACAAATTCCAAGTATGGGTTATCATACTTGGCTTTCACATGTCACTTAACTTAAAAGTCAACGTAAAATTTACACGAACCCTTTACTTCCTTGATATATATTCCAACCTTAATAACCTTAATAAATCCTTAATAGGATTTTTACTTCTGGAACTAAAAGTAGTTGGACGGGGAGGGGTTGCAAACTAAGAGGGATTGATGACATCAACTGAAAAGAAAAATCATTTCAGAGGCGGAGCAAGTTATTATGTAAACATTATCATGCCAGAAAGAGTGCTGTTACATTGAAAATCAGCAGGATCATGTGTCGTGTGTCACCAAGCACCACACAATCTGACAGCCTGTCTGGAGCTCAGACCAATCAAATTAGAGGACTAGAAAAAAAACTAAACTGTTGCTTGTTTTTGATGAAAGATTAAGATAAACACTGAAAAAACATTCACAATAACAACAGGAACATGTATTAAGGGACTACAAGAGTCCGTTATGATATTCTCTTTACATCAAATCTTCAAAAAGGCATTTTAACATAATGTGAGTTTTGAAGGTGGAAATTTGAGTGCTGTGGTGGAAATTTTATCCAAACTTGTTAGGCTACTTAAATTTGATGTTACTCGCACAAAGCTATCGTATGACTTCAGAAGACTAGAATTATAGTCATATAATAGACTAATTTTATCCCAGCTAACGGAACATTCTCAGAATGTTCTGGCAAGGTTCTCTCAAAGTTATGAACATACATTCTTCTAGTAACGTTAATAGAACTTTCGTTCAAAGTTATCTGGACTTTAATAACGTTATCAAAGCATTAGCACAAACACTATTAATGGAACATTTAGTTGAATGTCTAATGGGTTTTTTAAATGTTACTACTTACTAAGTGTTAAAGATGGTTAAGACTGAACATTACCTTAATGTTTTCTCTAACCTTCACATAACCAAGAAAAACAGTTTGAACATTCTGAGAACATTCAGAAATAACGTTTTCAAATGTTTTGAAGCATGGAAGCTGGTTTGAGCTGGTTTATGCTGGTCATGAGCTGGTTTAAGCTGGTCAAGTGCTGGTCCTAAGCAACTAGCTCCAGCTCAGGACCAGCTTAGGACCAGCACTTGACCAGCTTATGACCAGCTAAGGAGTGCTGTGGGAACTTAACGAGGCCGCTGGAACGATTGCGCAACACACAAGCAGCGGAACTTTTATTATGACACAGTCGAAGCGCCGCTTACGCTTTGCCGGTCATGACTCTGTGTATTATTAGATACATTTGAGTGCGTTGACAATTATGTTGTAACGTTACTCTGTGTTCACTCGGCGGCTGCTGAGAGACACTTGTTTGAGACACACTGCAGTAAGCTAGATTGATTTAAGAATATCATATTAAATGATGGCTTGTGTTGATAAATGGCATGCAATTCATTTTAAAATGTATTGTATGATGGAGAAAATTTTGTATTACTGTTACTAAGAATAAAGCTGCATCTGATTATGCTATGTTAGCTACTTCACAAAATAGTGTTTTTCTCTGAGGCATGGTAAAGGATGGTACTCGCAAAAAAATCAAGAAAATTAGACTTAAACAATAAGACTAAACATGTTGAGCTATAACAACAGTTAGTTTTCTTTCTATAAATATATCAAAACAGTTGTTTCCTTGTCTATTAAAACGTGTAATATATTAAAGCGTCTTTGGTGTTTCCATGGTTTCTACAAAATAAAACCGGAAACCGAGGCATACCTAGAGTTAATGCGGGTATGACACAACTGACAGGCGACTTTTCACACGTCCCGGAGCCTTAAAAATGCAATTTTCTCACGATTTACAAATAGTTGGAAACATTTGGGATATTGTAAGTACTCAAAATATACATATAATTACATATTGCACCTTTAAGTACAGTTCAATTTTGTCTTTTTTTTTTATCTTTTTGCATTACGTAAAATAATAATAATTATATATATATATATATATATATATATATATATATATATATATATATATATATATATATATATATATATATATATATATACAAACATTACGTTAAATAAATGGCAGAATTGTGTTTTTTTTTTTTTTTTGGTGAACTATCTCTTTAAAGCTTGTATGACTCACTGAAGACCCCAGATAAACCACCAGGGGACTTGATAAACCGCCGCTTCAGTGTATCTCAGTGAGTCCAGCCGCTTTTCCAGGACACGGTTTTTGTGCGTATTTGTGTTGCATGCAGTCGTGGCTGGAAAAGGCCTTTGCGGGTTTGTCTGGGCCCGCGACACACCTCCCTTTGACATTGACACACATTCTCCACAGCCACGGCGCGTAAGTGAACAGAGCTCTGCAGAACCGCTGAAAAGCCCACGACTGGAGCTGCAGCCCGCTGTGTGAGCCTCTGTTTTCCTTTTAAAATTCAAGTTCACGTCAACAAAAAAAACAAAAACACTTATGCATCACTCCTGCGCAAATGCATGAACAAAGACCATAATCAAACTCAGTAGTACACTGACATGTTAAGTGACGTTTGCGCACTCAGTGCCCATAAACCCATCAACAACTCCTGGAAAAAATATGGGTTGGTTTCTGTAATACTCGCAACCTTAAGGTTACACAGTCATGGTTCATATTAAGCAAGCTTATTTTAATGCAGCTTTATGTTTACAAGTTTCCAGCCGCTGGAACAGATTGGGGTCACGTATCATGTGTCGTTTAAAACGGATATTTTCGGCACGATTACGGTCTATGAATTTATAGATTTTATTCCATTGTGCACAACAAACCGTGACCGTTCCTTATGGGGAAAACATTGTTGCATGCATTTAAAAACATTAAATAGTCTAATTGCATATGTAGCCTACAAATTAGGCATGGGCTGTTATAAAAAAAAAAAAAAAAAAAAAAAAAAAAAAACGAGAAAAGAAAAAGAAATTGCACTTACCTCTAATGTAAAATAATGGTGATGTCGGTGTGCCCAATTTCCCTAAAATACACAAATAAGCAAAAGTCGACACTCCTTTGTCTTTGAAATATATGTGTATTTTTCACAGTCTTGACCCTGGGTCGCTCCCAGTGCTCTTGAGCTCGTACTTTCTTTCCAGCAGCGTTTGTTATTTTCTTCTCCCTCTTTTCCTCGCTCAGTATTACCCCGTTTTTGTCCTTTCTGAAGCCACAGAAGAAGAAAAAAATCGTACAAAAATATGGAGCCGTCAATCAAAGAAGTCGACTTGAGTTATGGATGGGGGAGCACGAAATTAGGCATCGAGCTCCAGGCGTCAGTGCTGATGTGTTTGAGGACAGATATATGGCGTATGTGTCGTAAAAAGCTATTCCTGTAACAAACCCTTTAACATACCCATACTCAGACGCTGAATGTCAAAGAAACCCCGTTCTTAAAAAAACGGCTCCCCCCTGTTTTCGGAAATGGTTCGCGCCCGTTGTTGAATCGCCTGGTGGAACAAAACGCGTTCGCATTCCAAGGTTCTGGTTACAGCTGCGCTGCAGTCTTAAGCAAGAGGTTCGTGTGATTTGGAGTGCGTCAGAAGATATAAATACACTAATCTCTAATTACTTCCAGAAATGTATAGGATATGCAAATTGGGTAGACGAATGATTTGGAAAAACAAATGAAAAGGTGACGCGTCACGCTCCTCATCATAAAAGCTCGCTTCAGACAGTCCTGAAGAGCTATTGATGGGTTAAATTAGTACACATTCTCAATTAAGATACAAAATAATTAAAACATATGTACAAGACACTTTATCAGAGCTGTTTCTCTGCCAGACTAAAGTTACCACAGTAACTACTGTGGTATTTGTAGTAAGACTAAAATTAAACAAAAACAGCATGCTATTAGTAAAAGTAGCCTATCTCAGAAACATTACAGCTAGCTGCCAGGTTAAAAAGCAGATTTCCTCACTCAGCTTAGGTCTGTTTCACATTGTACGTATTTATTTTGGCGGTTAACAGCTTGCAGCATTCACACTGACAACCAAGATGATTACTACTCACTGTAAAAAAAATCCCGTTGTTTCTACGGAAAAATACCGGCAGCTGTGGTTACCAGAATAAAACTGTAAAAATGACATCAAACCGTAAACATACTTACGGAGTTACATGTGAATTTTACATTTTAAATATGTATATTTAACATTGGATTTCAGTACACTGTAAAAAAAAAATCCCGTTGTTTCTACGGAAAAATACCGGCAGCTGTGGTTACCAGAATAAAACTGTAAAAATGACATCAAACCGTAAACATACTTACGGAGTTACATGTGAATTTTACATTTTAAATATGTATATTTAACATTGGATTTCAGTACACTGTAAAAAAAAATCCCGTTGTTTCTACGGAAAAATACCGGCAGCTGTGGTTACCAGAATAAAACTGTAAAAATGACATCAAACCGTAAACATACTTATGGAGTTACATGTGAATTTTACATTTTAAATATGTATATTTAACATTGGATTTCAGTAATATTAACATCATTGTTACACTGAAGTGAACAAGTTTGTTAAGTAAATTTAACATGTGAATTCAACATTGGGATTCCGTGATATCTATGTCACTGCTATGCTAAACTGACGAGTTTGCTCAGTTAAAATTACATCCGGCTGTTTATTTAACATTACATCAGGGCTTATTTAAAATTTTTTGAAAAATAAAGTTGATAGCAAAAGCTTGATTCTGACTGTATTTTCATTCCACACTAAAAAGAAGAAAACATATCATTTACTCCTATTCTATTTCTCCCTACATATCTGCAGGAATAGCAGCCGTTTCAAATTACTTCTAAATGCAATGATAGGCTGTAACAAACCACTCATTAGTCAATGTACAATTCACAAGAATTCCAATTTATTGTTGAAAAATTTAGTGATTAAGGAAGAGGAGAGAGAGGGTGTGTGAAAAAATGTGACCGTTAATATTGGCCCACAAACAAAGTAGATATGGGGGTTCGCAGTCACTCAATTGAAAACACCTAGGAAAAGAGAAGAGAGAAAGAAACACAAAATCATATCAATTAGTTTCATTAGTCAAGTCAGTCAACAATCAAGGACAACTAAACACTAGCACACATACCTTTTTAAACGGCTCGCCATTCGTGGTCGGAGAGGTCCTGAATCAAGGTAAGGACTTT
Source organism: Chanodichthys erythropterus (assembly GCF_024489055.1). Classification (NCBI taxonomy): domain Eukaryota; kingdom Metazoa; phylum Chordata; class Actinopteri; order Cypriniformes; family Xenocyprididae; genus Chanodichthys; species Chanodichthys erythropterus. The sequence continues at coordinate 39,800,019 of NC_090231.1, forward strand.
TGGATTAACGTGCAACTGTGTTGCTTTTGTTCGTTCCACTTTTGTCCCCCTCTCCGGATAAACAGAAAAGAAACGTCTAGAGAAACATCTAGGGAAACGTGGGTGTTCACCTTCGCGGTAACTCAACTGAAGATACACCTAGGGGAAAAGAGAAAGAGAGAGAAAGAAACAAAATCATATCAATTAGTTTCATTAGTCAAGTCAGTCAACGATCAAGGACAACTAAACACTAGCACACATACCTTTTTAAACGGCTCGCCATTCGTGGTCGGAGAGGTCCTGAATCAAGGTAAGGACTTTTGGATTAACGTGCAACTGTGTTGCTTTTGTTCGTTCCACTTTTGTCCCCCTCTCCGGATTAATCGAAAAGAAACATCTTAGGGAAGCAGAAGAGGGAAGAAACACAGATAAACACCACTTTATTTATACATGAAACACAACCATCTCCATAAGTCAAATCAGTCCAACGTAAAAGACAAACAAGTTAAAATAAGCTACGGTCTTTCTTTTTAAAAACCCGTGGCGCGTCCTATGGGCGCGTCCTCTGATTAGGTTTACACCATTGGTTCACACGTGTGCACGCTTCGTTTCATTCACTGTCAATGGTTCGCGCTTGGTAATGATGGCTGCGGCTTTACTCTAAAGATTATTTCATTTTTATATGTTGTTGAATATGGTTTATTAAAAAATAAACATGCGAGAGCGTGTTATAGGCTATATGTCATGACTAAAATTAAATGTATAATGCAATATTTTTGACTAAGGGTGTCACAATTTCGATCGAAATTAAACCACAATCTCGATCATCAAATTAATTTTTTTTATCGTTTTAAGCTGGGCATAAAGCCCATTGGCCACTGAACCAGCTGATAAAATCTTCATTTGGTTCGATACGTGATTACAACTTGACGCTCAAATGAACCGATCGTATTTTATTGATGCAAAAGATGTGTGCGTGCTCACGCAATGAAAGGGAGCGCGGTGTGTCAGTGATCACCGGACTATGGTAAAATAATGACGCAGTTACAAGGAGTGTATAATTTATACTACTTAGTCAACGCTAACAGTAGCTGCTGTAAGGTTATTACTGCTGCTCTCCTTATATCACTTCTGAAGGTGTCTTGATTAAAGCTTGAGGTGACGGGTTGTCAGATATCACAATAAGAGCAAAACAACCCCATTAAAAATGCAGTATAATAAGCATGGCAAAACTGTACCTGGGAACACATCTAAACCACTAATATTACTAATATCTTATACAATTAAAAGGAAGTAACTCATTTATTATGAATAGAATAGTTTAATATAAAAAATTCAGATATTATAAACTGAATGATGAAGTGAAACAATAACATGAGATTGAAAAGTTAATCAGCAATACTTTCTTTAAAGTTTAATTGCACCTACGAGTTTTATCAATCAATCAGTTGGGGGCAGTTCATCTAAAAGTTGATGAATGTGTTTTGTTTACTATATTTAGCTATCAAAATAGATTACCAAATAAAAGAAAAATAAAATCAAACAAGGTGAAGTACTTTTCATCTCTAATTTATTATTAGATTATACATAAAGCCTTTTCTGTCGATTTCTCCATAACATAACTATATTGTGAAATATATTGTTATTGTGAAACAGAACCGCGAAACAGAATTTTGGTCATACCGCCAAGCCCTAGTCTAGTCTTAAAATTGCATAGCAAAAAATATATAGTTATATAAAAACCGAGAATTGAATTGTGACCTTAGAAACGAAAATGTAATCGAATCGAGGATTTGGAGAATCGTGACACCCCTATTGTTGACAAATAAAAACGAGACTAAATGTGGTTTACAAAAATAAAAACTATGCTAAAATGCCTCTTCATTTTCGTTGACCAAAACGAGACGAAATGTTATAACGTCATGACTCACGAAGAATGAGTGTGTCGTGCGTGAGCCAATAAATTTGAGCTCTGCCAGCTTTGAATTCTGGTTTGCGATCTGGTCACCCGATTATCAGCGAATTTAACAATATTACTCCATTAGTTATTCTATTAAAATGTCTCATTGATATATTTGACACATTTATAATCATTACTTTTGCCGGTTCTTTGTGACAGCTGTTATGTGCGTTATTGGCAGCGTCACCCTCTGGTTACATGAACGCGTCACCGCATCAGCACCAAAAACATGGAGATTTTATTTTAGAGAATAATTACACAACCTATTCGATATACTATAATTCTATAATTAAATAAACTATTGAATATTTAAAAAATCATGACTCATCCCAGCATGGAATCTCGTTTCTTTTCCCAAATATTCACTCACGTCTCACCATTTTCTAAGGGGATTAATAAACGTTTCTTCATTGATTCGCTTTTATGTACTTGCATGTCGAATTCTTCTTAACACAGTATGTGCTTGTAATTAGACATGGCAAGGCCCTGAAGGTATTTGTATGTGCAAGTTACTTTGGATTAAAGCCTCAGCCAAATGACCACTTAAATAAATATTATTTTTTGCACAAAAAACAAAACAAAAAAAAAGTACCTCTGTAGAAATTCCAGGGTTGATGCAAGCGTAGGTGGATAATTGATGTTAAAGCAATAGTAGCTGGCAAACATCATGCAGAAGGACGTGATGAAGGAAGAGATGTTCTCGTTCACAATGACTTGATCTACACTCAGCATCATCCTTCTGGAGGAATAACAGGACTGTCCTAAAAAAGAAAAAAAAAAGAAAACAGAATCCAACAACAATGTTAACATTTAACATGTCTGTCACTAACTCAAGTGTCAAGTGTAAAAACAGGTGTGTGTGTGCATGTGAGTGACAAATCCACACAAAAACAAAAAATGAGATATTGAGGTGCATGTCAGTATGTGAATGAGAGAGCATGTGTTTGGAAGGCAGGTGTGTGAGATAGACAGGGAGAGAGAAAGGTGTGTGAGTGGGGGCGTTTGAGGTGAATGGCTGAGACAGACAGATGCTGCATGAACATTAAGAATTCTGGGATAGAAATAAAGAAATCTGGGACAGATTTACATTATTTCTATCCCAGAGTCATCATGTTCATACACCCATCTGTGTCTCTGATGTTCATCTTAAACGCAGGTGAGTGAGTGAGGTTAACTTACCACACACAACAATTGTGGGAGTCAAGGGAACTCGGTCCATGTCCACTTCGCAAGCCAGACAAGTGTCCTCCACATAATGGAAAATCACATCTTCTTTCTCATCAAAATAAGCCAGCAGAAGCAGCACCATCTCTGTGACATCTTCAGAGGAACCTGTGTGTTCTCCCCTCAGCAGTTGTAGCTTCGTCGCAGCTTGATAGAATCTTTTGGTTTTGTTTACAGCAACAGTTTTCATGAAGTGCAAGAGCCTTTCCCCCTTCTGTTCCACATTCTTCAGGAAGGTCTCCTTCAGATCTACTCCTGTGAGCTCGTTGAAGTGTACTGTCATGCCAACCTCATTAAACCAATATGGCCAGTTTTCAAGGAGGTACTTTATATCTTCCCCTTTGTTGGCCTCTTGGCGTTGGGTATAGAACGTCGACTTCATGAGCGATTTCAAAAGAACTGGACTTTGATCACTTTGTCTACACAGACTTTTAAGATTCTCTTTTTTCTGCTGCTGGCTTTCGGCCGTTTCTCCAAGGGGCAAAAATTTCACATGCCAATTGATGCACCCATAGGTGTCTTGAATTTTTACCCGTTTTTCAGGTGGTATTTCGCCAGTTTCAGAGTCGTGCCAATTCTTTCTTTTTGTTATTTTTGGTGTTGAAGGCCGTTTCACATTTTCAACTCTGTTTTGAATTTGTTTCACCAGGGACTGGTACCCAGTTCCTATTATGTCACCCTCTATGACATCTTGAAGTGATTTTGGATATTTTGCCACAATTTTTTTGGCCACATCAGTAGCATTCATTTTACTTATGGACGGTGTTACTTTCATCATTTCACGGACCACAATTCTAACCATCTCCTTCCTCAAAATTGAACCTGGACGTCTACCTCTCTCTAAAGCCTGCGTCAAAGCCTCGGGGAACTCTCCCCATGGAATCTGGAATGAGTCTGGAAAAGAGCGACCTGGGCTCAGACAGCAGCTGGCAGGCGACGTTGAAATTGGCGACAGAGACAGTACGGATGTGGAAGGTTCTGGTGAGGTAGAAAGGCTTGAAGAATCACTTTCCTGGCCCTGGCCTTTAAAAATACACATACATTAAACAGAGACATAATATGGATGTTTTTATATTTTGACTGAACTTATATAGCCATGTTGATAACTGGTCACATCATGAACAGCAATGCTGAACTTACATTTCAGACTCCATGCAGCAACCAGCTTCCGGGCTTGTATGGGCCTCAAGGCTGACAACAAATCCTCTTCCTTAATAAACTGAAAGTCATCATGGGTCTCTATCCCCAGGCATTGAAGAGTTTCTACCAAGATGTCCTTCGATACTTCTGGAAGGTCAGGCAAGACCTTCGTGATGGCGGGACGTAGAAATGATTCCGTCATCTCTACAAATTGCATTCAAGACATAAAAGGAAATATTACAAAAGTAGCTGATAGATTTACTCAGGAACACTGCACATTTTGTATATATATTAGACAACTCTAATTCCAATATGAAATGGATTCAAAACTACAGTCAGTGGAAATAAAAAAAATAAAGAACCACTTAAAGATTAGTTCACCTCAAAATGGAAATTTCTTAATTTACTCACCCCAATGCCATCCAAGATATCCATGTCTTTCTTCAGTGTAAAAGAAATCAAGTTTGAGGAAAACATTTCTGGATTTATCTTCACATAATGGGTTTAAATGGTTCTCAACGTTATGCAGTTTCAAAAGTCTTTGACGTGCTTCAACTGGCTCTGCAGGATACCAGCTGAGGACGAGGGGTTTTTCTAGCGAAACTATCAGTTATTTTATAGTAGGGGGTTTTCTTGTGAAATGATCAGTTATTTCATGTAAAATAACTGATCGTTTCGCTAGAAAACCCCCTCGTCCTCAGCTGGTAACCTGCAGAGCCCGTTGAAGCACATCAAAGACTTTTGAAACTGCATTGAAATAGACTGCAAAACGTTGAGAACAATTAAAACTCATTATGTGAAGATAAAACCAGAAATGTTTTCCTCAAACTTAATTTCTTTTACACTGAAGAAAGATATGGATATCTTAGATGGCATTGGGGTGAGTAAATTAAGAAATTTCCATTTTTAGATGAACTAATCCTTTAAAACTAAATTTAGAATTCCATCCACCATTTCTGGCCAACTATAACTAATAATATTTTTAATTATTCAAACATGGCCAAGATCACTATGACAAAACGCTGTGTTTCAGTGGAATGACTGTGTGTTCATCAAAGATGTATGATGTCAATGGATAAAAATCTACCAAGTCATTAATGTTAACACACTGCATTCCTGTACTTTGTTGTGTCACAGAGTACAGGTGGTATTTGGGAAGATGGTCAGATTTGTGCGTGTCCATAAGAAAATACACAGTGGCATTATCCTTAACTAAAATGATGACAAGCTCCCCAAATTCCATGGACTCATTATTCAAGACTAGGAAATTGCCCTTCTTGTATGATGTACCTTTGTACTGAATTTCTGTGGAGACAATGGTATCATTTTCTGAAAATCCAAATTCACTAACAGCATGATTGAGTGTGTCACTGTAAAGGTTGGGAATAAAAGCACAACCATTTTTAATTTGCAGAAGCACACTGCATCCTGGTCCTGCCGAGACATATGCCTGAAACATCTGATGCCTTTCAGAAAAAGTTAGGCAAATGTTCTTGAAGTTTTTCAAATGCCTGGCACATCTCTTGAAATAGCTGTGCTTACTTTCGAAACGCATCGTCCATAATCTGATAAGGGGGCCAAATTTCAGAATTAGCGAGGGATAATGCCTTAAGTAATGGTGTTTTGGTTTTAGAGTACTCTGAGGAAACAAACATTTTCTTGAATCCAGATACTCTTGGATTATGACGTCAAGATAAGCTACCTGTGATAACGAAATCTTTTGCGCACAAACCATATCGACAATATCTTTGAGCAGGAGAGTCAACTGCCACACGTCATCATCTGCATTTTGCACCTTGTCACCAATTAGAACAGGTAGCAACCTCAAAAAATTCCAGTTCTGGACAGCTTGACCAGAGAGTTTGAGTGCACCAGATTTGACAGAGCATGGCTTGGTGAAAGCATCAGAACCTTTGTACTTGAATTGTTTGATTCGTCTGTTCAATTGGGTATACGTGAACCATTTTCTTTCTTTAATGAAATACTTCAAGTACAGAGCAAGATCATAGGACAAAACACCCTCAAAAATGTCATGGCCTAAACAAGGTGGGAGACCAGGTTGGCATACATGAAAGTTTGGCAAATCATTGAAAACTGACCTCTGTTTTATTCCTTTGACTTCTCTGCTCTCCTCAGACAGAGAGGCGACAGCAGCGTTGTAGGTATCAGCGGTTCGTTGCTGTCCGCAAAGGTGGGTTCTTTCTGAAATTCGTCTCTGGTGACCTCACAGTACCTGCAAAAATAACGAGAATGACTAAAGTTTTCAGTAAACCCACCAATGCCGTGTGACCCTAAATTATCCCCTGCAATACAGTACAAAGCCCCTCTGACTGTTTCCCCTCCTGCAGTGACTCCATTTTCTTCAAAATCTTTCAGATCCAATAACATGTCAGCAAAAACTTTAGCACATCCAAATTGTTTTAGGTCATTCTCGCCACACAGCAAGACTAGGGACATATGATCCGTGTTGGACCGCACATGAACAGGCAAATTTGCCACAGAGAGATAAACAGCGAGAACTTTGTGTGTCTTTTGCTGAGCCTAGAGGATTGACTACTTCAAATGCATCTTGGTATAAAATAAGTTTCAGGCCTCCTGGGTTTGCAATGCAGAACTGGTTGGACTTGAAGGCTTTTCCATCACAAATGTCACTAAGAACGCATGCATCCGTTTCATTTGACTGTTGCAGAACTGAATTCTTCCAAAATTCTGATTCTATTAAGCTAATCAATGTTTGCTTCACAGGTATGTAATAAGCATTCCTTTGTCTCATATTTTCATCATATCCTAATCTAACTACTTTGGGCTCTACATATTTAAACATGCGTTTGAATGTCTGAGCTCTTGCATGGAGTTGTTCTCAGTGGGCCTTTGTGAGATGAAGAGAACAGATCAGAATCCTTGATACAATCACATACTTTTCCCATGACATCATCAGTTAGATTTAACTCATCTTTCAAGAGTGAGTGTAATTTGCTCAAAGTGTAATCAAGGCATAATTCATGTACATTTTGCATTTCTTCAAAAATTATTTGTATTGTTGAAGCTGGAAGTAGGAGCTGCCCTTGCAGTTTAAGATAGAACAAGCAAACATTCCTAAGAAATGTTTCATTGAAATTCAGTGGCAATTCAGTACCTTCTTCTGTTGCACCATCTAAAGTCTGGGAAGCCTCTTCACAAGCAGTGGAGCACTGGGGTGTGATGTCTCTGTAAATAACATTTATGTTATTAACTGAACATTGCGGATGTTTCCTAGACAAATGAGCAGTAAATGATGACTTCAAAGTAAATGTGCTTTGACAACCGGCCACTGGACATGTCACAGATCTTCCCTCCACTAAATGCCTTTTTAAGTGTACAAGAAGTTCCTGCACGGTCTGAAATCGTTCTGAACACAGCGACATGGCACAAATAAAATTTGATATAATGGCTGTGCCAGTGTTAGACAGTGCTGGCACATTGTGCTTTCGATAGAAGTGACCCTTAAATGCTGCATATGTGCAAAATGTCTGCCTGCAATCAGTGCTCTCACACTTAAAAACACAGCGTGGTTCGTTTCTATGAACCTTACAGTGCAACACATAACCCCTCAACGTTTGCAATGTCCTGCCGCAAAAACGACAATCAATCATGTTCAAAACTACCTTCTTATTATCTAAGACAACAATGTTTAAGTCCGCGTGGGGAGCTTAAAACAGAAGTAAGAAAAATAGCGATTAGCTAACAGCCAGCAGTAAATGCAGAAACATAAATTGAACGGTTGCCCACCTATTTATTAAGTTACGTTAGTGAAATAAGTAAAAACACGTTGTATTCTTTTAACTAAAACGCATCTTTTCGACTTAACCTGACAGTTGAGTAAGCCTATAATGCTTCAGTGATATTAATTTAACCGTTAGCTGCTAAAACTTTTTAACCTAAAATGGCGGGAGAGACAGATAATGAAGAAATCGACATGAATTGCAGAAAAATAGGGTTTATTAACACTCGCTCTTTAACTATACATTTAATGTGAAACTACAAAAAGACACGACGTTTCTTTTGACTAAATTACGTTACCTTTTCTCTTTGAAGACTTATAACCTGACAGTTGAGTAGATCTAACGTTATAACGTTAATGCTTCAGTGATATTTATCTGCTAAAACGTTTTAGCCTAAAATGGCGGGAGACAGAAAATGAAAAAAAAAAAAAAATCGACATGAAATGCAGAAAAATAGGGTTTCTAAGCACTCGCTCTTCAACTATCTGCTATACCTTTAACGTGAACTTACAAAAAGACACGACGTTTCTTTTGATTAAATTGCCTTTTCTCTTTGACGACTTAACCTGACAGTTGAGTAAGCCTATAATGCTTCAGTGATATTTATTTAGCTGCTAAAGCTTTTTAAGCTAAAATGGCGGGAGAGACAGATAATAAAAAAAAAATCGACACGAAATGCAGAAACATAGGGTTTATAAACACTCGCTCTTCAACTATACATTTAATGTTAACGTGAAACTACAAAAAGACACGATGTTTCTTTTGGCTAAATTACCTTTTCTCTTTGACGACTTAACCGGACAGTTGAGTTAAGTCTATCTAACGTTATAACGGTAATGCTTCAGTGATATTTATTTAGCTGCTAATACCTAAAATGGCGGAAGAGACAGATAATAAAAAAATCGACATGAAATGCAGAAAAATAGGGTTTCTAAACACTCGCTCTTGAACTAACAGTTACGTTATACATTTTCGTGAACCTACAAAAACACGACGTTTCTTTTGATTAAATTACCTTTTCTCTTTGACGACTTAACCTGACAGTTGATAAGGTTAGGTCTTAGGTCTATAAGTTATATGCTTCAGTGATAGGTATTTATTTAGCTGCTAAAACTTTTTAACCTAAAATGGCGGGAGAGACAGATAATGAAAAAATCGACATGAAATGCAGAAACAGGGTTTATAAACACTCTCTCTTCAACTATACATTTAACGTGAAATTACAAAAAGACACGACGTTTCTTTTGACTAAATACCCTTTTCTCTTTGACGACAGTGTTCAACAGCATCAGACAGAAACCGCGCTCGACACAGCGTGGGTGTTGATGAGGAAGCCAAGCAAGCACATCTGCTTTGCACTGAACCAGAGCCGTTAACTAACAGAAGTTGAATGGGCGGAGCTGCGTTGAGAAGGTGACGTCACGCCGTATCATGGGTCCGCCGCCATATTTACAGGATCTACATTTACGCCCTAAATAATACCGTTGTATGAGGCTGTGTTTGGATTTTCTGTCGAGATTTTAATAAACGTCGATATGGTTGGTCAGTGCTCCTCGATCTAACGTTAGAGAACTGCCACAGCAGATCACACGATCGTATATGGAGGAAACTGAACAACGGAAAACGTTTTTTTTCAGCTTTAACGTTAACGTTACTTCTTGGAAAAACAACAAGGGAAGCAGTTTCGAGGAGCTGACGCCGGATCGCGTGGTTTTTACCGCAATCAGGAGGAAAAACGTTTGTTAAAAGTTGTACAAAGCAAAAGGTGTATTGTATATTCCTTGATGACTACGTAACATTAACTTAGTTGATGAATTATGTTGAATTTGGTTCATGTTAGAGCAGATGATAAAGCTAGGCTACATTGCATGATGAATCAAATTATAGTTTATTTTGTTTTCAATTAACAATTTGCATTGATATTCTGTACATCTATTTAAAATGTTTGTAAATCAAGTTTTTATATAACTGCTTAATAAATACATTAAGTGACTGCATATACATTTGTTTCTGTACTGATTGCATCAACAAAGACCCTTTAAGTACACATTGCTGGGATGGGCAAAGATGCATACAATTATTTAAAAATAATGTAACGTTACCAAATACCCTCATTTGTACATGTGTCATTTTTTTCTTACACAACCAATGAAAACTTAAAGGTATAGTTCACTTCAAAATGAAAATTCTGTCATCATACTCACCCTCTAGTTGTTTCAAAGCTGTACGTATTTCTTCTGAACACAATGGAAGATATTTTGAAGAACGTCAGTAAATAAACAGTTAAATGGTCCCATTGACTTCCATAGAAAGAATAAAATTATACTATGGAAGTCAATGGGACCAGTTAACTATTTGGTTACCGACATTCTTCAAAATATCTTCCTGTGTGTTCAGCAGAAAAATAAACCATACAGGTTTGAAACAACTTGAGTGAATATGATGACGGAATTTTAATTTTAAAGTGAACTATCCCTTTAACATATGCTGAAAATAGCAATTTGCGCCAGCCCCTGCTGGATGTCCGGATATGTGAGTGGATCAGTAATCCAGTCTTGTGCTTCTAAATCATATTGATCACGTTGTTTATCGCAAACAGTTTGTCCAAATAACGTTTTTTTTTTTTTTGGCAGTTTCTCCCGGTATGGCCCCTTCTCGTTTTCTTTCAACTACTCCAGTTCTTCCGTTCTTCTTTAATTTTACCTCGTTTTTAGTAAAACACACGAGAAAATGTAAACATAGATCTTGCTTGTAAAGAGCCCACGTATAATGCAACACTGCGTACCTTCACATTCCCTATTTGACATATTTGCTTGCAAAGTCCTTGTAAATAAATTTGCCTAACTTAGCAAGGCGAAAAAATACTATTGTTTACTTACCGTTACCGATAAGATGATCGTTGTGTTGTAAGAGATATCCATGAGAAATTCCAATGGGCGGTAAGTCCTCTTCCAGATCCATTTGACTGGTTCCAGAGCAGCGTTTTCCATTCGCAATCTCATAATACCGGTGTTAATAAAAGTTTCCTTGACAATATGGCAAATATGACATTAGACTGTCTATAGCATCTTCAATCACCTATAGGCAATTTTAACCTATAGTAAAAAAATTGTATGATAATAGGCTGTTATTTAAACATATGGTCTTGCAATTTAAAAAAGCAAATTTAAAAAGTTTTTAAATTTACAGTTTTATTTTCTCAAAACAATAAAAATACATAATTTCTACATACAAATCTGGTTTTGTTAACATATTCTTCCTGTAAAATCTACAGCTTTATTTGATCTAACTGTCAACACAAAAATATTGTCAAATAAACAACTTTGCATTGTATTTTCATTTACAGTTTTTTTATGTTGTGATTTTACAACTTTTTGGTGTTAATTCTACGGTCATTTTTTACAGTGCTGGAAAAGTCACGCAAAAAAAATAATTCTATCGTCATTTGACTTTCTTACTTATGTAAAGCACAGATATATTATTTGGAAGAGTTTTAGGGAGTCCAAACAACATTGATTTTCACTGAATATACAAGATTTTTCAAAAATCTAGGCTACCAGTTTTGGTGGCAGCATCAGGTGTAAACAACCATTTTTGAATGAACTGTCCCTTAAAGAAGTTTAAAGCTATACTTTGGGGTTTGGGTTCAGTGTAGATTAATTACCATTTGGATGTAAATGTAAATTAGATGATCAAGTGATAAGCATTAAAATGGCTTTTATCAATGGTAGCCTAATAGGCCTACTCAAAGCAATAACCCCGAAATCACCTTATTTTTCGTAGAAACGCTGTCCATTTCACTCACGCACGTTACACAAGCTGTGTGTTACTATAGTCAAACAATGGTAAACTTTTATACTCATTTGCAGCCTATAACAGCCATTCTCCCCTCAAAAAAACACTAAGCCACGTGTAAAGCAGTTCAGTGGGTTCATTCAGTCCAGGAACATGTTGGGAAATATTCAGGGTCTCACCGGCCCCCTTTAACTGAACTATGGGAAGTTTCAGATCCCTGTTGCACAACTTGAATCTTTACAGAAGATAACACTTAACTGACCTCAGAATTAGTGCTGAAAAACAACACCATGTGCCTTTTCTCCACAACTTATTAGATGTCTGTACACTTATGCTAAACCTGATAAGAAAAAGCTGTTGTTCCACCTTAAACATATCAATAAGATTACCTTTTATCTTGACTAGCAAAGCTTTTCTGCTGTTTCAAAATTACACATTTCAAGTCAATATGAAACCTATTTTATTTCTAAAACTCAGCGTATTTCCCATTCAGACTCTCTGTGCTCTAGAAATCTCTGATGGAGCAGCACATGATGGACAGAAATGTGATTCACTTTAAGGGAGTGAACAGTCAAGTGAAGCAAACTGGGTTTCTGAAAGCACAAGTGGACCCTGCTGACATGATCATTGATCAACGAATGCCAAGGTCAGTATCATGCAGCAAAAGTTGAAATGTTCTCAACTTTATATTGTGTGATGGAGCATCCCTTCCCATCAATATCCTCACAACATACCATCTGTTTTGCAATCAATAGAGTTGTAAAGGCAGTGTGAAGTGCCCTGAATTGGGGATTCAACTAAAAACACATTTTGGACTTATTTTTATCCTGCGAGAACTAATTGGATTGTGAAAAATGGGTGTTACACACAGCAGAGTTTGAAACACCAGCAGCACCCGCTGCTTAAAACATCTGTGCCCTTTACCTTTTAAGCTACTTTTCACTTCATGTTAACAATCTGGTATTAAGGAGACGACACAAACCTGCAGACATATAAATACCTCTCAACTACACAGTATATAAAGATGAAGACTGTTTACAACATGGCACTATTTCAGTCTTACAGAGCATTTGCTAGAAATAAAAGTGACCTATAGAAAGTACCAAACAATGTGACCCACAGCGCACACCGGCTAAAATTACACACAAAACAATGCATGAACACACAAACACACACGTGGGAGTTTGGCAGTGAACTCACAGCTCTGGTCTGGACTCAGGAAAACACTTCTTAGTTTCAATGCTGTTGTGTTTGAAGCACAGCAGTCAGACGTTTGGCCGGATAAGGAGTTTTATTTTGATTTTGATAAGGATTTGTCTTTGTGAAGCGTTGTTCCAGAACACGGGGAAAGCTCTCAGGGTATTTTAGGTCACAGTTATCTACCAAAGACACACAGGCTGTGCCGTAAAAGTTTCTTTAGACTAAAATGTGCTGTTGAAATGATAGTTAAAGGGAAAGTTCACTCAAAAAATAACAAACTTACAGCCATCATTCCAAACATCTATGACTTTTTTTTTTTCTTTTTTTCTTTCTTTCTGTGGAACAAGAAAACTGAGATATTTGACAAAATATCTTATTTTATGTTTCTCAGAAGAAAGAAAGTCATTCAGGTTTGGAATGACATGAAGGTGAAATGATTTTTGGTTGAATTGTCACTAAGAGTTGGAGCTCTTGAAGTATACTCTGGAAGTATTTTGTCCATTTGTTTTTCCCATAAGGATTTTAAGAAAAGTATTTATTAAAAAAAGAGCTATAAGTCATGAACCAAACCAGCCAGCTACAAGGTGAACCACAACATTAAAAACTTTGACTTGAAGCAAAAAAGTATTCGAAAATCAGACAAAAAGACAAAAGCACAAGACTGTGAACTTCATGACTTCAGTGAGGAAAGGAACCTGCAATCACATAAAGCAATGAGAATGACAATCGAATTACAAACTATGCACTGTTTGTAATTCAATTGTAATTTGACTATGGATAAATATAAAACTAGTGATTTAAAGATGATGATTATGTGTAAACAATATATTTTACGTTTTAACATTTAAGTGGTTTGAAAGCGACTGATTACATAATTTGCAGTGCTTTATAGAAGTGGGCAGAGCTCTTTTGGTGCGATAAACTGGTTGCGATTCTCTGATTGGTGGAGATTTCTCTGCAGAATCAGGAGCAACGTAGTCTTTCACCGGAAAATCCACTTGTAAACATGATTAATAAAAAAATGTGCACTGATGGTTTGAACAAAAACATTTACCATTGAATAACAACATTGTAGTTCACAGTAGATCTGTGTTTAATGGTTTATAAGTTATTGTTCAAAATCAGTTCTCATATGGAAAAAACGAATGGGGTTTTTACTTCTGGAACCCAACTGTTGCTCTCTATGAATCCATTTTTCTCTAATGCAAAGAAACGATGATGATGATGATAATTGTCACATTTTTGTTGAAATCCCATTGTAGTCAATCATTTTTATCCCTTAAAACTCATCATTAATCACCAAAATGACATATATATAAATGTTTTTTCCTGTGAAAAAAAAATTCTTCATGCCTTAAAATAGCTTGAATGTAACTCTACACTCTTGCCTCATTTAGTATACGCGGATCAATGAATATGCCAATTAGCCCCGCCTCCACTCGCTCACACCAGCTAAGAGATCCATTTGCTTAATTTATTGAGGTAAACATGCATGATGGTAACGCTCTTTACAACATCGGACACATAATAGTAATTAATATGATTAGCCTTTTGATTGATTATGTTATCAAACAGATAATAATGTGTTGCTAATGTTACACAAACCATGTTCCCATTCAACATGTCAGAGCCAGACAGCTGCCTTTTAACAATCAGTATCCTTACAAATGCTCAGAACGTCGGTGAAGAATGGCACAGTTCATCGAGATATACATCAAACACCCACCATATTGCTAAATCTACACAATTTTTCATATCAACAGAAAAATATACCGGGATAAACTGGCTTCTCTAGAGACTCCCCTGCTAGTTTTCTGTTAATGATATGCTAAAACCCACCAGAACATTGACATGATTGGTTACAAGGTACTTTATAACATTAGCAGTACATTAGCAGCTGATATCGTGTGTGTTTCTGAACAGCTGCACTGCTGTGGAAAAGGGAAGTCTGTTTTCCTGCTGTACAGATTAAGGGAATATTTCTCTCGTCTGATTGGCTGCTTTGTGATTCTGCTGGTGGTGACATCATAGTAGCGGCTGACCTACATTAGTACAGCAGTGACTGTGACATCAGCAGCACCGTCTCACACACACTTAGTCAGCACGGTTTATTCACACAGACTAACTGCAGCAGAATCTCCTGAAATAGGACACGACATCTTCAAACTCTGTCTAATCTCCTGAGATTTTGAAAATCTCTCCAAATCACGTAGAATCTGTAAAACGCAGAGAAGCAGATGCTCTCGCACACACAGGGTCACTGTCACGGATGATTGCGTCGCATTTGGAGATCATCAGAGAAAACCACTGCATTATCTAGCATCAACAACAGAGAAAATGACCAAGAAATCACAAAGACGGGCGGATATTGACAAAATAGCTATTTCATAAAGCTATTTCATAAACTATTACTGCTGAAAAGGCCCAAAATGGATATTGTGTTCAGAATAGCAGACTAGCCGTTTTCTGCATTATATGTACATTGTGTAGAGAATATTAGTTTTCCATATGCACAAAATACCTAGATGATGCGCTCAGGGTTATGTTTAACTAATTCTTAAACCATAAAAAAATACTATTACTTGCAATAAGATAACCGTTAACTCAAAGGAAATAATAAAACCTTAAATAAAATTAAAATGGAATATATAAAAAAAAAAAAAAAAATTAAAAATAGTAATTAGAACTATAACAGTATATTAATGGTACTTAAAATAACACAGTTTGCAATATGCATAATTAAAACTGATATATGGCATATAAAATGACGTGCCTTTCCATCACTTGATCAGCCAAAAATCAATAAAATATGCAAAATATTCATCAGTATTTTCTAAATAATAACTGTACACATGGATTTAAAATGTAATAAGGTGACTCGCTCATGTAAGGCAATACATTCTGAGCTTTGTAAATTTTTAAATGTTTTTTTTTTTTTTTTTTGTCATTTAAGGAAGCATTTTGTATGAATGTAAAGACTTGACTAAATAGCTTGGTTATTTACACAGTGGGTTAGTTTTATATGTTTTTTTTAACCATCTTCTGAAAATGACATTATCAAACTCAGAGCAGCAACTAAAATCAAGCATATCCCATTAGCAGAGCTGGGTAGTAACGGATTACATGTATTCTGGATTACGTAATCAGATTCCAAAAATCAAGTACCTGTAATTAGAGTAAACTACTTGTAATCAGACTACAATTACTTTTTTTATGGATTACATGATTATTTACACAATGGCAGTTGTTTACAATTCACTGATTCTCCTTATTTTTCATTTTTTTAATCGTGCACAGAAATCATCAACAACAAGGATATTTGTTTTTGTAAATTGCTGTTTTCTAAATGTACTTAATTTTAAAATCATTAGATGTGATTTTGTTTTATTCAGTGTGACTATCAGCAAACGCTAACAGGTACATTAGTGCTAGTATTTGAAGTAATAACTGTCCATATTGCACTTTAAAAATAATCTGTTGAGGCTCTTGTTGGTGAATAGAACCTATTTTTGGACATATATTTTTTCTTTGTATCTGTCAAAATAGTACAAGATTATCCTTTAATATATGTGACATCAAATAAGGGTTAGCACAGAAGTAATCTAAATGTAATCCAAAAGTGGGTCAGATTACGTTACCAAAAAATGTGTAATCTAAGAGATTATATTACTGATTACAAATTTTGTAATGTAATTTGTAATCAGTAACTGATTACATGTATTATTATCAGCAGCTTTATCGCATTGCTCAGGACCTAATTACCCTCCTCCATCCCCAGCTCCTCCTGTCATCCAGTCAGGATTTGGCCTTCTGATTCCCCTTCGAATCAGACTTATTTTTCTTTTTTTCGAATTATGTTGTACATTAAATTATTGAACATTAATGAAATCTGCACATTTATTCTGCTCTGTTTACCCTAAGGGGGGGTTATTGCTGCTCTCTCCGTTCTAAAGTCAGGAACTGACTTTTGTTTGTTAAAGGGACTTTGCAAAAGACTAACAAGATGCAAAGTAATATTGAGGACACAAATTGATTCTAAACTAAATAAATATTTAATAATGAATAAAGAATGTTTTGTTTGAAACATTTGAAACAAGTTGAAAAGAAAATGAACACCTGAAATTTTTAATAATAATATTTCTTACTAAAATGCAGTTTATTACTCATTTTTAATTGTAGAAGACAATTGACAAAATTAGACAAAAAAATGACAAAAACGAACATCCACTCAAAACATGACTTCACCCTTAAGTTATTTTAATAAAGTAATATATATTACAATTACAACATTATATATTAAGACATGATGGAGACATGTAATATAATAATCATTTTAAATGTGTGTCATTTATTATTAATAACAATTTATTTATTATTAATATTATTAACCTATAGCCCTAAGTACTGCAATTCAATTGTTGTTGTGATTTATTTATATAAACAATTTTTTATCTTAGAGCACATATAGGGAAGATGTCTAGAGAGAATAATGAATGTGTTTTATTGTTTTTTTGAACACATCTGGAAAGCACTGGAACTGTGTAGAAGGTTCTGATGGTAGACTGAAGGTCCTGCAATCTGTCCTGTGAACATTCTAAACATTCCAAACATTGTGCAAAGTTCTCAACCTCCGCTGGAGAAACCAACACATACATCACATGGAGAAGAGAAATCACAACTGAGATCTCTTAATATTCTACTAGACAGCAAAAACACCTCTCTGTGAAAAGTATCTCATCTGCATTTCATCTTTCAGCGTTTAAGCTATGAAAGATCTGATTTATATTTTGTATTTTTCACATTTGGAATAAACTGAAGTGAACTGGGTGGATGGAGCTGGTAGAGGACGGATAAACAGGGAGAGGTGTGGCAGAGATCCTGTTTCATCTCCACAGAGCTTTAATCTCACACTGTTTTCTTTGTCTTCCTCGCGTTCACAGATCTGGTTTCTGTTTCTCCTGTCCTTTAATCTCTCGCATAAAACACACACTCATGTGCTTTACATGCGATTAATCCCTTCGGATGACAGGCATTTGTGAGTCACCAGAATCCCTCAATAAAACATGCAACAACCAAGAGACACGCATATTGAGCGCAGCTAGTTGCCCAGTCACAGGTTTACCAAAAACACAATTGTGAATCCTAAAAATGTAAAGAAGTCGGTTGTAATGAGTTCAGTTGTCAACTGACTTGAAAATGCATGAATGTTCTCTATAATTTAGTTTAAGTTTCCTGTGCTTTAGTAAAGCAACGTTTCCCAAAACATTTGCAATTTAATTTAATTTAATTTAATTTATTAAACATTTAATTGAGTAAACCAGTTATATTAATCAATAACTAGAATTGGTTTATCTAAATCTCACTAGAGCAAATATAGAAAACCAATTATATTAGCAAAAAAATTAAAGAAAATGAAAAAAATTAAATAAAGAATATGCAAATTAGTAAACCATGAAATAGGAAAATATTCAATAAAATAAATATAAATGGTGCAAATACAGTAAACCAGTAATATTAACAAATAAAATTAAATGCAAATATTGACAAGTAAAATAACAATAATGCAAAACGATATTTCAATAAAATTTAAAATAAAAATTGAATTCAATCATTTAAATAAAAATTAACAGAATTAAAATGCAATTAAACCAGAAATATAAATAAAAATATTGGAGCATAATGAATCAGCATATCGAACCATGATTTGGATCGTGTGCTGGCTATGCAGGCCTCACTGAGCCATCGGATTTCAACAAAAATATCTTAATTTGTGTTCCAAAGATTAACGAAGGTCTTACGGGTGTGGAACGCCATGAGGGTGAGCAATAAATGACAGAATTTCCATTTTTGGGTGAACTAACCCTTTAAGTAAGTGTAGGTATGAGGGATAAAAAAAATAAATAAATAAAAAATAAAAACTGAATTAAAATGCAATAAAACCAGAAATATAAATGAAAATATTGCAAAAGAATAAGTAAGTTAAGATTAAAGGGTTTGTAAAATAAAAATTCTGTCATTTATTACTTTCCCTCATGCCAATCCACACCTGTAAGACCTTTGTTAATCTTCGGAACACAAATTAAGATATTTTAGTTGAAATCTGATGGCTCCGTGAGGACTCATAGCCAGCAATGACATTTCCTCTCTCAAGATCCATTAATGTACTAAAAACATATTTAAATCAGTTCATGTGAGTACAGTGGTTCAATATTAATATTAATAAAGCCAAGAGAATATTTATGGTGTGCCAAAAAAACTAAATAATGACTTATATAGTGATGGCCGATTTCAAAACAATGCTTCAGGAAGCTTCGGAGCATAATGAATCAGCATATCGAATCATGATTCGGATCGTGCGCTGGCTATGCAGGCCTCACTGAGCCATCGGATTTCAACAAAAATATTTTAATTTGTGTTCCGAAGATTAACGAAGGCTTCATAACAGAATTTTCATTTTTGGGTGAACTAACCCTTTAAGTAAGTGTAGGTATGAGGGATAAACTAAAAAAAAAAAAAAATTATATATATATATATATTTAATGTGCCAATAATGGTGATAATCATAAGTTTATTGATCAACTCACTGTCTCTGTAAACACTTAGTGTGCTACTCAGCAGTTTTGCAAGTGCCCTAGTAAGGGTTTCTCTTTCTGTCTTGTTTACTAAAGCTCTCTCACATTGCTCACGGCTCGCTTTGTTCGCTCTCATTTACATTCAAGCAAGTCATCCGTAGACCAGCAGCGGCACAATGCAGAGGGGTCACACTGTACAGATTCACACAAAACACACACTGCACAGTCACACTTCCTAAAGATCATGTTATCCAACTCTACTGAACACACACACACGCACACTCTGTCAGGAACAAACATTGTCTTGGCAACAGCACTGCACACATGACCTTCTCAAACAAACTCACAGGTATTTCAACACACTCACACTGTGGACGAACCAGATTCACTGCAGCAAAGCTATAAATCACCTTGTGGCCCAAACATCCTGAACGATCTCCCATGCTGCTTCAGTGTTTGTGCATTTTATCACCAAGGTGTGTGTTTTGTGTGTGTTGCGTTGCTTTTCTGGTTAGGTTAGTCTATTAGTGTGTCTGTTTGCCTGTCAGCATGAAGCATCTCAGCTCTGCATGAAATGCATGTCACATCACGCATGTATGTCTGTATGTGTTTGCATGGTTTTTTGTTTGCTGCACCGTGAGAACTGTGCTTAGGCAAACAGTGCGATTACAAAAACTTGTGTAACTGTTTGTAAAAGTGTGTAGTTGTGTGTGTGTTTACCTTTGCAAGTGAATTTGTAGGTGTCTTACTTGTTTTTGTAGCATATGTGTGTGTGTGTTGACCGGACAGCAGCACTGAACTGATTTCAACTGAATAATGAATGTTTACTATTGTGTTTTCAGAGCTGCTTTACTGCAGAACTGAATTCTGTTTGCATCTTTGAATCATCATTTTCCTGTTATCACTGTAAAGCTGCTTTGAAACAGTCTGTATTGTATAAAACACACATGTTAGCAGTTAAGACAGACAGATAAACAGATAAATAGACTGACAAAACAATAAATAGAAAGAACAATAGAACAAACAGTAGAATATCAAAGACAGACAGATATATACTGTAAAGACATAACAATAAATAGAATGATAGATAGAATGATTTATCAAACGATCAATCGACAGAGATTAATAGGTAGGAAGATCGATTGACAGATAGAATGATCTATAGAACAATGATAGACAGATACACATATATAAAGACAGAATAGATATATAGAGCAATAAATAGAATGATAAAACATCAAAAACAGACAGATAGACAAATAGAATGATAGATAGAACAATGTATCAAACAATAGAACAGACAAGCAGATAGAAACAGACAGACAGAACAATACATAGAATGATAGAACAATAAATAATGTGTTAGAACGACGGACAGATAGAACAATAAAACAGAACAATAGATAGGAAGATTGATAGACAGATATAACGGTCGATAGATCGATTAATAGAATGACAGACAGGCAGAATGATAGGATGATAGATAGAACAACTGATAGATAGAAAGATGGATAGAATGGTGAATAGAAAATCAATAGATTGATAGAACAGGTAAATAGAATGATTAATAGAATGTCAGACAGAATGATAAAATGACAGGATGATAGAATGACAGAGATAGATAGATCGATCGAACGGTAAATAAAGATAGATAGATAGATAGATAGATAGATAGATAGATAGATAGATAGATAGATAGATAGATAGATAGATAGATAGATAGATAGATAGATAGATAGATAAAAAGGTGGATAGAACAATGACAGAACAAAAGATAGATATGGACAGACAGATTTGGCAGAAAGACAGACAGATACATAGATAGATACAGACAGACTGACAGTGTGTGTGAGTAAAGAAGGACACATGCTTCCCATCAGAGGAAAATAAATGGAGTGAAGCAAAAGTATGGAGAAGAAAGGATTGAGAAAGAAGAGATAAGGCAGAAAGGCCAACAGGAGAGAGAGATGACAGATCGGGTGAACGAATGAGAGGGCGAGTGTGTTCACTGTACTGGAATGATCGTGAGCAGTGAGGCGTCAGATGTGCAGCGCTGCCCGTCACACACACACACACACACACACACACACACACACGCTTCATTAATGAATATTCGTGTCCGGCTGGCGTGCCGTTCTGCCATCTGTGGCATGTTTCACGCAGTAATTGTTCTCTTCATCATCATTTCATTGGACCTCGCTGTATCTGAAATCGAGCAGATGTGTCACAAATTCAATTCATTTGATTGTTCCTGTGTTCGCCTGCTTCCAAAGCGCCAGGAGAAGGACATGGAGTCATTTCATTTGTTTGAAATAATCCCTATTTAATTAAATTGAACTGTAAGTTCATTTCATACGAGTCTGTTTCACTTTGTTCAATTTTGCTGTGATCTGACAGGTAGAAGGTCATAAAATAATGTGCAAATGCAAACTCACTTAAATGACCTGCCATCAAATGTCATTCTGTCATTATGGTCTCAGATCATAAAAATCCTTTGATGCAATTTAGAAAAAAATGAAGTGAAACAAGAAGACTAATGAAACTGAACTAATTATTTACAGGTTCAAACACACGTTGAATAGATTTGAGCTGAAAATTGTGTTCACACAAACTCTAAGGGTGGAAATGACAAATACTGAACAGCATTGAGATACAACCTCACTTCTTGTTTGGCATCCTCAATTCATTTTTCTCATTTTCGGAAAACACGTTTATTATTCACCCAACAACTGCCCAAACCAAATAATTCAATGTTATAAAATATAAAATAAATAACATTATGAAAGTAAATAATGTCTAATTTGAAAATTGGCCTAAAAACGACCTAAAGATTGGACACACTTTATACAATATGCAAATTGGTTGAAAATAGCGTAAATATGGCAAATATTAAACAATGGTCAGCCATCACCATGACCAACTTTAAACAGTTGGTTCCACTATGACTGACCACAAAATCGACACTAGCGAAATTTGAGATGGAGAACAAGAAATCCAAAAGATACAAGCAGTGCTTGTTTTCATGAAAGAACATTGGAGAACCATGTAAATACCATGGTAATCCATCCGATACTGTGTTTGTACATCATCCAGGAATATTTTGGGTCAACAGGTTCACAGGCTCCCGAGGCCTAAACTGAAAGCGTTTCGAGTGGTTTGGGTTGTGTTTTAACAGGTCCTCTAATTTTGCAGTGACAGAGATCGAGATATGAATGTAGAAGGTGGTGAAAGGCTAAAAAACATCTTAAAAAATCCCCCAAAAAACAGGCCAGTCTAGACGTGCTTGTCTAAACCTAGTCTTAACTTCATTATTCAACTCACATGTCTTAAACATACATTCAATTGCATACATTCACAGTGTTCTCAAAGGAGAAATAAAACCAGTTGCAACACTGAAGAGGCTTTGAAACTGTAAAGCCGAGCTACACGCTACTCAGTTTACAGTAGTTTAACTAGTCAGGGCCCTTGTTTACACCTGGTATTAAGATGCATTTTGGTCGATTGGATCACAAGTAGATGAGGGAGACACATACACATTTACACCTGGTGTTTTAATCCATCTCTTTTGTCCACTTTCAACCACTTCTGTCCTGATGTCTTCGAGGGAAGGGTCTATGGGCGGGTAAATGTATAGGCTTTTTCAGATCTTTTGATCTAATGGGCAGAATCAGCTCACACAATTTACATATAAACATAGATGACCAAAAAACAAAAAGGAGAGCAGCAGCTTTCATTTCTGCTGATAGACCATGGTGAAAACTGAGTGTTAGAAATCAGTAATAGTGAGAGCTTGGTACATTTTCCGACTTCAAATCCGGTCGAACGCGTTTTTGACTGCCTCTGAAAGTGGTCAAAAGTGGACAAGCTCAAAACGTTTTAGACCGTTTACACCTGTATTTAGTGTCCACTTGTGATCCGATCAAACAAAACATCTTAATAGCAAATGTAAACAGGGCATCAGGTTCTTCTGAAAAGTAGCTTGCTGCAGGCCTTAAAACAATGAGCTTTCATTTGGGATAATACCAACAAACACAAAATTAAACCAAATCTAATAAAACAAGAAAAAAGCCCTAAAGAAATCAGTGGTGAACAGCAGTAATCACCATCCAGAAAGATTACATAAAGTTCAGCGTCTACTGGGAACGCTACTGAATGAATCAAATTAATCAGTTTCTTTTAGTTAGCTCATTGAAATGAAGCGAATTGTTTCCCTAAAGTGATTCAGTCTCATCAAATGCCTCTCAAATATCAACTTGTTCTAAGGCTGTATGCAATTACATCAAAAACAAAACAAACAAACAAAAAAAAAACACGGCATTTTGTCACTACATGGCAAAACTACATAGTTTTCACAACAAAACCCACCCAAATGCCTAGTAAAAATTGTGTTCCAGGGGGGAAAATCCATGTTTTTTGGCAGGGTTCCTCTGGTAAAATTTGCATTCCAAGGGTTAAATATGTTATTTGGGGTTGCTTCAACCTGCGGTGTTAAAGTAGCCAAATCCTGTGGGGAAACTGTTCTTGGCAACACTGCTACATGGCTACTTTTTTTTTTTTTTTTGAAAAACTAGTATTTGTAAACCGCTACTTCACAACTGCAAATATTCTGCAACTTGAAAACAAAAAGTCTTATTTAATCTAATAAATTACAATAACTGCAAACACGTCATGAACATTTGTAGTTTTATTGAAACTTAATACACAGACTAAACAAAAGACAAACAGAACAAATGAAGAAAAAACGGCTACAAACACATCTTGTATTTAACAGAAGCAAACTCACCTCTTAGTGTCACTAACTGAACACAAATACAAACTGATAGGTAAAATTACATTGACTGTACAATCCAAACTTTTTCTCACACACTCACTAACCCCTTTTGGAATATAAAAAGGTTCAGTCCAATCAATCATACAGTTTTTCTGAGAGGTTAAATAACAGAACTGGGCCACACTGCCACCCACTGGTCAGGACGAGTAGTAAATTTACTCCCAAAATGAGTCCTAAAGGAACATTGTTGCGCTTGAACCAACACACATATGCGAATGAACTCAATTTCACCTACTGCACGAGTTCAGTTAGTTCAGGGTCCATCAAGAGTTTAAAGACTCCTTTTGAGAGTCATCTGTGACTGTTACGAGCCAAACCAATCTAATAATTGTCTAGTATGTGTTGGTGAAGAGGACTACAATGAACAGTGCTTTAAGGATCTGCACAGAAGGGTTTCACAACCACAAGAAACATCAAAAGCACTGATGAAGAAAGACATTCATGGGTATTTGATTCTTTCTGCACAGGCTGGTTTAAAATGTGAACGATCTCAAACTCCAGCCACCGTTATTATCACCGTAACTAACGCAGCGGTTGAAAACTTTAAAAACAACAAAATAGAAAGACCTGAATGTGTCTGAAGTGGGAAAGCAACTTTTTAAGGCTTGACAATCCAATTTGTTTGTACTGGCAGAATACGGTTGGTGTAAACCAATTGACAAGGTACAAAATGCACATTAGTGTCGCTTTAAAATCTCTAATATCTAAATGTGATGCATTCTGATTGGCCCTATCAATTTGTCAATCACTAAACCACCCAGTAGACTAACATTAATTGTTTAGGACGTTGATTTTTTTTTTTTTTTTGACAAAAAGAGTTTGTCAGCTGTTTGTTCAACAAAACTAGTTTTTTTTTGCGCTAACCTTGAGCTACGCACAACCTATAACCAACTTTTTTGGTAAAATCCAATCATAACACATCTAGCTTAGTAGTTCCTCCTCAAAATCTTATGCAAAAAAAAACATTCAAGCTTTTAGAACGCCAGTCTTAAAACAGCTTAACATGGTAAGTTCACTGCAAACTTGTGCAATAATGTCACAACAATGAGAGAGATTTCACTACAGCCAAAAGCATCAATTCTAAAGCAGAAAACTTACCATTTGGCTGTTTTTTTAATGCAAGAATTCTGAGATCTCATAGTAAGGTGGTTGTAATCAGGGTTTCATGCATTTGATCAGTCTAAAAACGTCATTTGTCAAGCAGAGATTCGTTATCATGATCCACAGTGTCTTATCGTTTTGGACTTATGAAATAAAACATTGACTGTGAATTAAGGGTCAGAGGATCTACTCTATATCTCACGGTGAGCATGCATGTGTGTCAGTGGCTGTCGCGTTTAAGAATGGTCTCCGTTGGCGCTGTCTCCATCGTCCTCTCCTTCCTCTTGCTCACCCTCCTCCTCCTCCTCTTCATCATCCTCCCTTCCTCGACTCTTGATCTGCACAAATCAAATGAGTAGAGTGAATATGAGCAAGGTCATATAATAATTTCTCGCACTGTTGTTTCTCTTTCTCTCACCTCCTCTTCCTCCAGCAGGTCTCCCTCGTCCTCGTAGTCATTCATTTCTGTGCTCTCGCGCTCTTTCTTCCCGCCGGAGTGCTGGGGTGACACCTCCTCTGGTTTAGCACCCTTCACATCTGTGCGCACACACAGTAATAATCAGTGATTGTGTAAAGGTGGTCATTTTTGTGCCACCAAACAGAACTGTAAATATAAACAGGTCTTTACCAACCAAAGCCAGTAAATCTAGTAATTTCTAATGACACTAAACTAGATTGTTATAGTTTTATCTGTGTGGCATGTACCTGATTTCTTGCTGTGGTCTCTCTCCATGCGCTCAAGGCTCTCCAGCAGGTAGTCCACTTTGTGTTTAATCTGAGTCAGTTCCTTTTTAATGGTTTGTAGATCATCAGCTCTCACTACAAACGCACACATACAGTTGCTTATTAGCCCAAATGTACACTACTGTTTGTGGTCAGTAAGATTTCTTAAATGTTTTCTGAAAAGTCTCTTCTGCTCACCAAGGCTGCATTTATTTGATTAAAAATACAGTAAAAACTAATATTGTGAAAAATTATTATAGCTGTTTTCTATGTGAATATATTTTAAAATGTAATTTGTTCCTGTTATGCAAAGCTGATGCAAATCATCCTATTAGAATGATTTCTGAAGGATCACGTGACACTAAAGACTGGAATAATGATGCTAAAAATACAGCTTTGCATCTCAGGAATAAATTACATTTTACAGTACATTCACACAGGAAACAGTTATTTTAAAAATTGTAATCATTATTCACAATTAGGGGTGTAACGGTACATGTATTCGTCCCGAACCGTACGACGAAAACAGTCAGTCATGGAGATCCAGAAGGGGGCAATACAATGCTGTTTGCCAACTGCAAAAGGAAAAAGAGCAGAAAAACAGCTCAAGACTTGAGTGTTTGAAAACAAAGTCCACTAGATAGTGAACATCCGTTGAATGAGTCTTTGTGCGCTCGTGGACAAAGGAGATTGCTTTGAAAATGGAGCAGAACGCAAAAATAAAAAGCTTAAGCTTTGTTTTTTTAAATATAGTTAAAGTGGAGCAGATTGTAACACTCCTAATGAACAAATTTTATTTTTCATTATTCTATTTTTTTTCTGTACTTTTATAACACAAGATGCTTTTCAGTTTTGTAGCTGATTGTGACCAAATACCTTTTGTTTTTATCAGCCCTGCCAAAACAATCTACACCAGCAGGGCCCAGTTG
The DNA here is from genome assembly GCF_024489055.1 of Chanodichthys erythropterus. Taxonomy (NCBI): domain Eukaryota; kingdom Metazoa; phylum Chordata; class Actinopteri; order Cypriniformes; family Xenocyprididae; genus Chanodichthys; species Chanodichthys erythropterus. The sequence goes on from NC_090231.1 coordinate 39,827,234, forward strand.
CATAAACTTAGTCACTATATTAAGACTGTGTCTTAAGAACTAGTTTGACCAACTTGCAGTTAACCAAGGGGTAATCAATGTTATTTTTCCAATTCAAATTACACCAATCTACCTTTTTATGTAGCAGACTTCAAGAAACCACTCTTCAAGAAAAACATTAGTGTCTTAAATTTTAAGACTAGTCTAAGTGGTTAATGCAACCGGCCCCAGGGGTTGGCAATTAAGTTTGGCATTGCGCCACTAGATGGCGGGCCAGAACATAGTCAAAGGAGACTTGAATAAGCCCATTAAAAAGGAACACTCCACTTTTTTTGAAAATATTCTCATTTTCCAGCTCCCCTAGAGTTAAACAGTTGAGTTTTACAGTTTTCGAATCCATTCAGCCGATCTCCGGTTCTGGCGGTACCACTTTTAGCATAGCTTAGCATAGTTCATTGAATCTGACCAAAGAGTTTTGATATTTTTCCTATTTAAAACTTGACTCTTCTGTAGTTAAATTGTGTACTAAGGCCGACAGAAAATGAAAAGTTGCGATTTTCTAGGCTGATATGGCTAGGAACTATACTCTCATTCCGGCGTAATAATCAAGGAACTTTGCTGCCGTATCATGGCTGCAGCAGGCGCAATGATATTACGCAGCGTCTCTCACAAATGTCTCCATGGTTGCAGGGCACGTTCCCTGTGCAAGGAGGGGCTCACGGGTGCTGCGTAATATCATTGCACTGCTTCAGCCATGGAACGGCTCCTTTAATGGCATGTTTGAGTCATGCTCTAAACTAACTATGTTTTATTTCCTCTTTGAATAATAAATGTGTATCATTTTAATTTGCTTGTTACACAATATGGAGCCTAACTTATTGTAATAGGGTTAATTCAGGTTGATTGGGTCACTTTTCCTAGTCATCTCAATGGCAAAAAAAGTGTCCCAATCACCATGAATTCACCCTAATTATTTGACCTAGCCTACTTTTACACTCAGAATTATTCCTTGGCATCCAAACGCACTAAACAGCATTTTTTTAATTGTGTGCGTGCTGGAGGTACGCTATTATGTCGTGTGCATAGTGAGATGTTAACATTTAAGCTAGCTGGTGAGAATCTAACCCCCGGTTTCACAGACAAGGCTTAAGCTAGTCCTAGACTAAAATACATGTTTGAGCTGCTTTAACTGTAAGTAACTTATACTGACAGATCTAAATATATGTCGGTGTCATTGTTTTGTCTCAAGATGCACATCAGTAATGTATTTTTCTAGGGTACATTATAAAAGTTACCCTAATTGAACTAAGGCCTAATCCTGGCTTAGTCTAAGCCTTGTCTGTGAAACCGGGCCTAATAGTCTAAAGAGGGAATTTACAGCGAAAATAGGGCGGAAAGAAACCTAGTTTTGTGAATGCAAAGTTGGTGTTTCTTATCTGCAACGAAGTTGTCGCTGTTTGCAAAGAATATAACATTAGGGGCCATTCACATGTCGTGTCTAAAATGCGTGGAAAGCGTGGCCGTGCCTCTTTCCTTTCCAAAGCGCTTGCTCTCCCGGCATCTGTTGTTGCTATGCAACCATAAACTGCTCTCCAGACAGATCTATTTCAGAACCAGACGCTATCAAAATAATCTGGCTGCGGGTGCGGGCCAGATATTATTGCTGGTGGGCCAGTTTTGACCAGTTTTTTAACTAGTTGCTTATTAGCATGCATATTACCAGGATATTGGCTTTATTTATTGGTTTATTTGTACTTATAAAGCAGATATTAATGCCTAAAGCCCTATTCGGACGAGATTAATTTTACATGGGGAGGTGGGGGTAAAGTAATTATTACCAGAGCTTCTCTGTGATTTTAGCCCCGTCCGAATGTGCCATCTCGGTGTCAGTAAAGATTACGGCAACTTTTACCTTCTGTAAAAAGGTCTGGAAAAATTACCTCAGGTAATACTAATCCTGTCCAAATAGACCCGCTGTAAATATGTACGGTAAAATTCAGTCATTTCCTGTTTAAAAGTAGTTTTCTATGCATTTTTCAAGCATGGAAGCACTTGAAGAAACATTCAGTTGTGTTGTAGGTGGAGAGACAAGTATTTTCTACATACCATTCAGAGCAAAAAGAAGATCGAAGCACTTGTCAGAGACACAAAACTAATTTTATCTTTAGCTAAGTGCCTATTACCATCATAATCAAATCAGAATTTAATTAATAAGTCATTTGACCGGACCTAACTGTTATATATAATTTATATATTTAGATTATATGTGTTTGCGACAGGTTTGCGCAAATGGTATCAGGACGTATACCGACATGACAACAAGGAGGTGACGGTGGTGCGTAAATCGAGTTACCCCTCCCACTTCTGCTAGTTTTACTGAGATGTCTTGTCCCGTGCGAATTGGCCAATTAATATTACAGACGTCCTGAGGTAAAATTGCATTACTCCACATCCCCATGTAAAACTAATCCCATCCGAATAGGGCTTTATTCTTCATGAAATTGTTATTCTACCAAAATCGTACCCAACCGTGACCCCAAATTGCCTTCTGTGTTACATCCCTATTCACAATGTTACTTTTTATCAAATAAATGCAGCCCAAAAGGAAGATTATGTGCGACTTCAATTTTGTACACACACACATAGTAATGAACATAGAAAATGGATTTAAATTAGAACAAGGAATCAGGGTTCCTATACGTTTTCCATTTCAAAATTCCATACTTTTCCAGACTAGAATTTACAGACCTCTCTGTAGATTTTTAACCATATTTAACAAATGGTTAATACAGCATTATTTTCAGCATTATATTTGGTATATATTACAGTCATCTGTAGATATTCTTCTCTCACTTTTTTTCATTGGTTTTCTCAAAGTTATAATATGCGCTTACATAAAGAGAAGAACCCTAAAACGCATTATAACCTGCATATATTCACCTGACTCATCGGTTTGATACTGATATCATAGTTTGATCGTGGTAGGGTCTGATTTAAATAATCATTTGCTCCTTAATCTGTTACTGGTGTGAGTGGCACACGCACATTCGATTAGTAAAGTTCAAAAGAGACACGCTTAAGGTAAAAGACAAAAGGCTTTGCGTAATGAAAACATGCGCCTTGAATTTAATCAATTGTGTTCAACAACCACTAAAGGATCACTAAACTTTTGCAATGAAAACACTCTGCTTATATAATAAATTTATTTTCTTAGAAATTCTTAATTTTATATTTTAGAAAACTGAAGAGGCAATAGTCTGGAAACACAAATGTTTTCCCATACTCATCCAGACCCGAATATTCCTCAAATAAAATCCAAACTGCATAGGAACCCTGAGAAATAGAGAGGGGAGTGTAAAATGGATAATACAGCATGAGAAAGCGCTCACTGGTGCGGGAGGTGCGCTGGCTGCTCTTGGAGGAGAAGCTGCTCTTGGTCCGACGGCTGCCGCCACCACTCACGCTCACACGCGCGCGCTTGGACGGGATCACAGCTCGCGACAGCGGGGGAGGAGGGGGCGGGGGGACGCGTGACGGGTACGAGTACATCCTGAAAACACAAGCACTCAGATTAACACACACGTTCCGGGAATCGCGCAGTTCGTCAAATCCGAGTTCAGACAGACATTAAAAGCCTTTAATGAATTGCAAGCCGTTTGATAATTTTAAACGCAAGTGAATTTTTCAATAGCAAGCACTCACCTGTCATAGTAATCCCTCTGAAAGTCATAGTCCAGATCAAACGAAGAACTGTGGGAGAAGGCAAAGAATTAAAAGGGGAAACTTCTACATAAGATTATAATTCAATTATATAACTATATAGAACAGAATAGTAATATAAAATGCCAACCTGTACATATCTCCTGCAGAGCGTTTAATAGTCTTTGACCGATGAGGTTTTGGCTCACCAGCCAGATTAATATCTAAAAAAGCAGAAAGATTGAATATTCAAATAAACTGACATGTAGCCTAGTGGTCATGAGACAAGTCACTTCGGATGAGAGCATCTGCTAAATGAATGAATACAAATGTAATTATGAGGGGCTTATAGGAGCAATCACCAGGGGTTTACGTGAATTTGGGAGGGGCAGCATTATTTTGCAATAATTATGTTTTATGCATTATTGGTTAGACTTTGCAAAATAATATTAAAAAATAAATAAATAAGAGGGATTATAATTTTGTTTACTACTGCTATTGTAAAATATACTTTTCCATAGCTTCAATCCCAGTTAAACAAATTTTGCATGCATAAAGCCTATTCTAGGGCCATTAAGATTTTTGCATTGTGACAATATTACTTAATTTAATCATTTTTAAGGGTGCTCCGGTTGATCCGGCCTCTACAAAGGTGGATCAGACTATTTTTCTATGCGCAGCTAAAATTGCTTCGCTACATATACCGGTCTGGTAGTTCTACCAGGTGTCTGAAAAGGACAACTGCAGAGACATTGCAACGAAAGCAACCCTACAGCACCAACAACTAGAAAATAGGGCTGTGCGATTTTAGTGCATTTCGTTCCACTCTAATAGCCCAAACTTAAAATCCAAATCAGCTAGATCAGGGATTGCCATAAAATACAGTCTACATTAAACTGCGAAAGATATATTGTTCCCAAAATGGCTCTCTGTGCGCACGCTCCGAGATGGAAGTGGAACATGGACAAGAAAAGTGAACTTTAAAGGGTTAGTTCACCCAAAAATGAAAATGTCATTTATTACTCACCCTCTTGTTGTTCTACACCCGTAAGACCTTCGTTCATCTCACTGAGCCATCTGATTTCATCAACAATATCCTAATTTGTGTTCCGAAGATGAACGAAGGTCTTACAGGTGTAGAACAACATGAGGGTGAGTAATAAATTACATTATTTTCATTTTTGGGTGAACTAACCCTTTAACTGAGCTTCAGTTTGCGCATAAATGGTGAAATACACACATAAATGTGTCAAAATACCTGGCGAGAATTCGCTTAAACAATGCTGGTTATGTCTTAAAGGGTTAAGTTCACCCAAAAATGAAAATTATGTCATTAATGACTCACCCTCATGTCGTTCCAAAGCCGTAAGACCTCAGTTCATCTTCGGAACACAGTTGAAGATATTTTAGATTTAGTCCGAGAGCTTTCTGTCCCCCTCTCTTCCAGAATCCTTTCCATTGAATTGATTCCATTGAACTGATTCCATTGAATCCTTTCATCTGTCGGTGTTGGGAATGCACTTTTTCGTCACCGTGGTTGTTTTTGGCGATTAGCACATTTAATCTTTCTGGACATGGACAGTATACCATACAAACATTTTCAATGGAGGGACAGAAGGCTCTCGGACTAAATCTAAAATATCTTAAACTGTGTTCCGAAGATGAACGGAGGTCTTACGGCTTTGGAACGACATGAGGGTGAGTCATTAATGACATTTTTGGGTGAACTAAACCTTTAAATAAACAAACAGTTAGAAAATGTTGTATATTTAATAGGATTAATCTATATTTAATTTATACAGTGATACTATGCAGTGTTGTTTACTTTGTTGATAAAGACCGTATCGGAAAGTATCCTTGTGAAACAGTCGGTTATGTCTTAAGTGAACGTAAACAGTTGAGAAAGAAAACGAGTGTGTAAAAGTATAATATTCTTTTGATTTTCAGTGGAAATTATTGTGAGATTTCCTAAAGACTGAATATATACACACCAAGATTTTTCTTTCATCTTACTACAAATGAGAGAAAGTACTATTCACAATATGGCGTAATAAGTCTCGCCTTCAAATTAAAAGAGTCAATCTCCAATTGTCAAGTCATCGCATCACTGCAGCTGCCTATAGAAGCTCCAGTTGCTAGAAACAGTCCTGAGACTCACGCACATGCGCATTGGCTGGTCCAATCTAAAATATACACTTTTATGGCTCAGTTTATGTCAGATTAGTTGCTGACTTGAAATGGCTTTTAAATGTGAATTTGGCAAGCTGTTCTACAATAACATTATTGCAAAATAGCCATGTTTCCATCCAAATGCAAATGCAAATTTAACTTGTGCGCAGTTTGGAATAGCGCATAAAACATTTGCGGTATTCCAACAACTGCACTGTTTCCATCCAGTGAGTTGAACAAAATAGTCACCTTCCTGATAAACTGGCACTAAATATCAGAAAAATATACGTTGCTGCAGTAGAAGCCACTATATATTATAATTTTAGTATATAATTAATTACTTGTGCCGCCCTCAGAGCGTGCGGACGAAACACAAATGCCTGGTGTTTGTGAACGCAATCGTGCAAGGCGCTTCTGGAAAGGAATTACACCGAACCACTTTAATGACAGACTTTGCCTAGGTACTACAGAATGACCATAACAGCATTTCAGATGCTGTGCAACGAGATCGGTCCGCTGGTTGGTCCAGTTGTGCCGTCCCATCACAAAGTCACATGTCTTTTTTGATGCGCATCAAGGAATTTATTCAGTAAAAAAGTGTTTCCGTAATAGTTTATATGCATGTTTTTGTATCGCATAAATTTATCCAACTCAGTTGAACGCATAAGTTTTGTATGCGCATTTTTACAATTTATGCGCATCTTGGCGTTTCCATCCAGCATTTTTTTAAGCAGTATCCCAAAATGCGTATAAAAATAGGTGGATGGAAACATAGCTAATGACATCTTCACAGTGGGACGTCACTCTACTTACCGAGCACCTGTCCAACGATCATCCTCCCATCTTCACCAGCAACCGCCGATCTGGCGTTCCTCTCGTTGGCGTACTGGACGAACGCGAAGCCTTTGTGCACGGAGCAGCCCACGATCTTCCCGTACTTACTGAAGATGGCTTCCACATCAGCCTTGGTCACCAGCATGGTGTTGAGGTTCCCGATGAAGACCCGGGAGTTCAGCGAACGCGGATCCGTCTTGTTGGTGACGTTACTGGCCATCAGGCTGCTGGTTGTGGGGGAATGACTGAGCAAAAAGAGGAATGGAAGGGGTGCACAAGATTGACAAAGACAGGAAAGAAAAATGAGAAATCAGCTTGTCGAAAATACTACCAGACTCAGTAGCTGTTTCCATCCAAAGATGCAAATTTAACTGGAAAAATTGGAATATTGCATAATATACTTTCATCCCATGTGTTCAAGAGAACAAAATCACCACTTCTCAGGAAACTTATACAAAGTAACAATAATAAAAAGTTAGTTGCTGCAACTGGGGAAGCCTTTGGCTTTTTTCCTGCACAATAAATGAATTTGCACAAACAATCGCTGTCATGTTATCTGGTGTTCAGATGCCTGATGTTTGGGAACTCAACTGTGTGAGACAGTTCTGGGAAATAATTACACCAAATCATATTTTTGACAGACTTTAGCTCAGGCATTTCAGAATGACTAAAACAACATTTGAGATGCTGTGCGATGCAGTTTGTCTGCTGATTAGTCCAGTTACCCAATCACATGACCCGTTGAGGCAGAGTCTGTTGTTGCGCATTAAAGTATATAAATGCGTTTCAATACGTTCATGCACATGTCTTTTTATCAGATACAAAAATTCAACTGAGTGCATACTTTACTTTATGCATATTTTAACATTTTATGCACATTCAGCACTTTTTAACACAATATCTGCATAATTCATATAAAAAAATGTGGATGGAAACTAGCTAATGAGACCGGTTCTGGAAATATAGTGTGCAAGTCAACTTGAAACAGCATTCACAACCCATTTTACTCCTATAATAACATGCACTTACGAATCGCTTATAATAATAATAATAAAAAATAAAACAAAACAAAAAAAACACAAGAAACATGTATTATTGAGTAAATGGGGTCCATTTTGGTTTCATGTTGACTTTAAATTCATTCTTACAGATTTAAAAAGAACCACATGAAGATTACAGTCCAGATCTATACATACACATTTTCAATTAATCCATTATTATGAACATTATCCGAAAACAAGACATTTGGCGTAAGAACAATCATTTTCAAGATATATATACAGTTTGTATCAATGCAGATGAAGTATTTAAGCTTCATAATTCACATTAGCTGCTTAAGTTATATCTAGTATGTTTAAAATCAGAGCCACAGCAGTCATATATGAAGTTTTCCTGTACTATAATGTGCTTAGATATACATTTGAAATCAGAAGATTCACACATCAACTAGAAGGGCGTGTACATTGTAGTTTATGCATTTAGTTGGGCGACGGTGTTCATATCTGCACACACCAGGACTGGATGGGTAATGTGATGTATGGGCTGCTGAGATATTGCATACAAACTAAAAATACAGATGTGAAACCAATCATTAGCTGCTATCAAGTTAAAGTATAGGTGTTGTAGTATCACTTTGCTTTGTTTATGGGTTTGATGAAGAGTAAAATGGGTGGAAATGCACTCAAAATGTATCTGGTTTTGTGAAGTACTATGACACTATGTGTGCGGATCATTTTCTGTGCTTCCAACACATGAGCGGTAAACTGGTATGTTTGAGCTGGACTGGGCAGTGTGCTGTTGTTTCTGAAATAACTTTGGTAGCTTAGATCGCCACATAACGTGCACATTGAGAAATTTAAGTGTGCTGAGGGGGATGTTGGGGGTTGAATATTCAAAACTCACTCCATTCTGTCTGTAATTCAGGTCGAGTCGTCTGTCTGCCTGATTCTGTTGGAGAGAAGAGGGTCATTATTGGACACCATTGAGCTGCTGCTCAGCAGTGCATTGTGGGTGAAGGTCGTATTGTGTGGGTGGGTGATGTAACCCACCGCACTTTAACAGACGTCACATCAATTTTAACACTTTCCCAAGGTCAAACACGCAGACTAGTGTTTGGCTGCTGCCACCCAGTGGTTAGTGTACAAACCTTGAGGCAAAGAAAATAAAATCCAGATATCCAAAACTAAACCCCTTTTAATTTAGGGGAGAAATGTCAAAAAGTGTCAAATAGAGTGATGTTTCTTAGCCATGTGATCAAATGACGCATCAAATCCTGCACTAATGAAAAAAGAAAAAGAAAAAAACTGCCACCAAGGGAGATTAAAAAGGCCTATCAAGTGATGCCCTCGGCACAGCTTAAGACACACCATTAATCTGTATTACAGCCCACTGAGCAAAAAGAGATGAATATCAGTGTGTCTGTATTATAGAGATGAAAGTTTAAGGCCAATTACAAAGCAAGTCAGAGGTCTGAGCAAATTAAAAATGCAAAATCTCCTCAGGTTCCATGATAGATACAGTAGTAGGACAATAAACATGAATTTAGGGAAATTAGGACCTCAAGTTTCTATAATTGGTAAAAAAGTTGCATAATAATCTTAGTGTAGAAATTCTCCCTTGTCTTTCCTCACATAATTTGAAAATGAAGGCTATTCCAATGTCTCAATATTAAATTGTACAGCATTACTCTATAAAGTCAACACTAAAATGTGCTAAAAACAACATTCTTTTCCCAGTGGTATAAAGGTGGGTATTTGGATTAATTAAGACAATTTTAATGTATAAATATTTAAATTGCATAGCATTATTCTATAATGTCAAGACTCAAGACCAAATTATATTACAGTTAACATTGTTTTCACCCCTGCAAAATGAAGATTTGATGGTGTAAATGTGGGTATTTTAGAATAATTTGAATGAAAGTTCATGGGAAAATCATTGAATTTTAAATGTGAAATTTAGATATTGTACCACAATGTTCTAGAAATTTGTCTACAGCAATCTGTTGGGGCAGCCAACATGCTGAAGACTCATCTTTGCACTTGAATTCAACTTTATGGGTTGGGGAAAAGCATAAAATGTGTTTGAATGGCATGAAATGAAGAACAAGGAGAAACTTGTAAACTTGTAATTGTCCTCTATAGTACACCACCAATTCAAAAATAAGACCTCAGTATCAAATGTTGGGATTCTCTCAAGGATCGGCTCAGAAAAATATAGTGTCTTTGACTTAGTGTTCTGCTAGCCTGTTTGCTAAGCAAATTCAGACTATGAACATTTCTCTAATTGCACTAAATAAACAACAAAATGCACAAGTCTATACACTATTTATAAAGTATTTTCAACTCTAAAAGGTGACGAAAGCAAGTAAAGGCTACACACAACAAACGGGAGTCTAGTCTGCACACTTTTCAGGAAGATTGGTGCGGAAGTGGAGAATAAAAGTAAAACCAACTTACGGATTGACGTGGGTCAAAAAAGCTGGCTCAAAAACTACAAAAAAAGCAAAATGAATAAAATCAGAATTGAACATCTGAGATGTGTCCCTTTTAACTCACTAAAGGGATTTTTATTTTTTTTTTTATAACTAATTGAGTGCACTGGGCTGACAGACCTGAAGTCTTCATGACAAATTTGGTGTAAAATGTTGACTTGATAATGAAAGTGTGACCTCCATGACTTTAAAAAAGCAGAATGTCTATTTTGTATACAAAGACATCATCAGCATGTGGTGCTTAGTATAGACCAGGGTTTCCCAAAGCGTTAAGTTCAGTGAAAAATCTAAATTCAGTCAAACTAAAATAAGAGCATTGCAATGCGACAACACTGCATCAATCCCATTTCATTATACAACACTGTTCACAGCCATAGTGATGCGGTCTTTTGTAGCTTTGTAGATTAAAATGGTAAATGACAGTCACATTGCAACACTTGTAAAAGCAGAGAAACTGATTCAGTTACAATATGCTTATAATTCCTCCCCCGCCCCACATTCTATAATTAAAAGCAAGTTTTTTTTCTATAAAAATAAAAATTATGATTGTACAAAATATTCCTAAGAGTAATCATAAACCATCGAATCAAAACATGTACTATATGTAATGAAAATGGAGGGTTTTACATATCCAATATGTTGGGGTGTGTATGATTCTCATGTTTAGGAACCCCTGATCTACACCTATTTTATAGATAAAAACAAAACCACAAACTGGTCTTGACAGGTTTTAGCTGGAGTATGTATGATGCTGATGTGTGCCTAGTGGGGAATTGTGTGGGGAATATGATTTGGTGCACTCCACATTCTCATACAAGACCTTTTAACAAAAACAAAAGAAATACTTGTATAATCTATATCAAGCACAGAAAGAAGACAGCAAAATTAAACCATTTTAAAATGTGATACTGCATGGAAAATTTTGTTCAAGTCTTATAGGTGTATGGTGTTTTTTTTGTTTTGTTTTTTGTTTTTTTTGGGGGGGAGGGGGGGGCATTTTCATATCATCAAGACATTCTACAAGACAACTATAAGAACTTCATCATGGGCTAAACTCTTGGATTACACACAAATATGATGTAATATCTACTTGAATGCAGCATGGGGCAGTTGAGCACATGAGCGAAGGCAATAATACTGTTCTTGGCCCACTGGGCTTTCTTCAAACATTTATTTCATAGTAATGCAACCAGCTCAATTCAACATTATTGATGTACTTTTAATGGAAAGATTGACCGTTTACATGATTTTGCATAGACCAGGGATGCAAATGTAAAAAGTGTTAAATGGTCCATGCGTTGTCATAGATTATTGCATGAGACAGAAAACGTGTTTTCTCAGTCCATTAAAAGTGCTGAAAATTCAAAACCTGCAAAAACGTCGCCTGAAAATTCAAATGACACGATTCCGACTGGAACGCTTCGGAAAGCAACGACCCTCAAAAATAGGAGCAAAAATAACGCCCAAATAACCGTATTAAAAAGGACATGCTCAGTCCAAATGTCTACAGCTGAATAAAAATAGTCTACTCATGTTGGGGAAAACAGTCTGTCATCTTAAAAAATGAATTAAAACGCGTTAATATTCTGAATCCCGGACATGGAGGGAAAAACGACCCCATCTTGAAAACACAACCACCGGTCCATGAGAAATTTCCTCCACAATAACTTCAAAAATCAAATAAACCAGCTGCTCTAGCAGTAGTCCTGCAAAAAAATGGGGTGAAAAATAACTCCTACTTTGAAAAATAAAAATAAAATGGTGCGATCCTCTCAAAGCATTATGTTTTTTTTTCACTGCTCTACCACGGCATCACAAAATGTACGCCACCAAAGCCAAGCAGAAAATGACCAGAAAAATGCATTAAAAATAAAAACACAAAAATTCTCCAAAGATAGTTCAAAGTCAGTCAAAAATAAAAAGTGACAAAAAATCTCTCGAATCAAAATACTCACCGGGAGTTTAAGACTAAAAATGATTAAAATTCGGTGCTGTACTGTTTTGTGGATACAGTCCGTACCAGCTCGTTCAGTAGACACCGACCAACAGACGAGTGCACGAAATGGCG